>NC_049218.1:16149549-16449549 GCF_013347855.1 Anguilla anguilla | reverse complement strand
TTTGACCACTCCTTTTCCATCTCTTCTTAATTGTTCTTTGTTGTTGTCTAGGTTACCTAGACACCTAGGGTCATATTTACTAAGCATGCCACAAATTACTGCCAGTGCCGCAAAATTCTGTGTCGTCAAGTGTTTTCAATTTAGTATTTACTAAGACTGGTCATGTGAATAAGCACAGCTGTGGTGAGTTCATTTGAATGCTCTGCCAGTATATAAGATGAGTCTGTCAGATGGCAGGAAAGCAACATTGTTTTAGTTCCATGGAAGCAATGGATAGGCACTGTCACCTTTAAATGTTAACATGTCTCATTAGTAAAACATTCAGAACAGTTTTAATATTTCAGGTTGTTTAATTCCATACCCAATAGCTGCCCATCTCCAAAGTCACCTTCTCTGAACTTTTCTAGATGGAGGCATGCATTTTAAAAAAGATTCTAAAAGATTCTCTCCTTTCTCAAACACAGGAGAGTAACCATAAATGCTTTATAAATGCAACATGGTCAGTAACTTTATGTGCTATGCAGCTATCGTAGCCATTTCAAGTTTGTACATGTGCAATCCAGTTGGTATCAGTTGGCTTCAGATTTGGAGATTCGGGATGCTATATTGAAAACCATCTACATGTTGTGTCCTTTGGGGAGACCACAGACATTTAAAATGGTGTTTAATATTTATTAAAGAAATTAATTTCTCACCAACATGTTAGACTTCTTTAATTGACTGTTTAAAGTTATATGCGTTCAGCTAATATGCTTGCTGTTAAGAAACAAAAGCAGCTTTCCTAATCGATCTGGACGTTACCACAACTCACTTCCTAGTAAGTTACAAAGTTGCCTGTGCGTCAAGCTTCACATTTCTTTTTATGAATAAAGCCTCATGCTTCATAATGTTAAGATATGGCTGGTCTCACGTTACCACTGGAAATGAGTTTCCTTGACTAACATCAGTATTTGCAGAAAACCTGCGTCCGTACAGTATAGGGTGTTTTCATTTCCTGTTTCAATTATTCTGCACCTCTGACACAGACATACTGACTAGGTGGTATGAGTGTAACCTCAGACTGTGTGTACCTTGGTTTTAAGTATATCCAATCCGATCAAGCAATGAATGCAAGTGAAATGGCTAATGACTACTGATATGTCAAGGCTGTTTGAAGAAAACTTTCATTGTATTCACAGTGAATATTTTCTGAATGAATGAGGAAAATCCAAAAACATTTACATTTATGGTGACTCTCCGCTACTCTTACACGCTGACGATATCTCACCTTAAGAATGGCCATGCTGACCTTTTGCTGGTTAACACCTGCTGTTTGCAGATGTTAATAAAACACATGCAATTACCTGTGCCACAATGGTCACCAGCCTTGATACATTAGCTCTAGCAGGTCATGTGTGTAAATTTCCATTCTCTCCTCCCATATTTTTGAGGTTTAACATCAGAACGCCCTAATACATTTGCATTAATCCCAACATTCTAATTTTAGGGATGCTACATTTTTGTCATTTTGCCAGTGCAAACATCCGATGCAGCACGCTATTATAAAAAAACGCTATTAGTCTCATTACTGTCCCTGTAAATTTGGCCCCTAGTCTTAAACTTAGATAAAATGCTATACTACAAACACTGCCAATCCCACCAAGGGTACAGTATGCACTTATGCAACATAATATCCATGTTGTGTGTCAGCCATGTTTCTGCCTAAATGGGGGATGTAGAAGCATGATTCATTGTTTATAATATTTCATACACACACACTCACACTATGTATATCTTGCTTAAATATTAGAGTCCATTACCCTATGCACGCTGCCCTTGCACAGGCTTGGAGCCGATTCATTGCACAGTCCTGCTCTTGCCCAGTTCTTATCAAAGTTCATCACCAAGAAGGAAATAGATCTACCAAAACAATATGAGATGGAAACGGAAGAGTAATTCTCTAATGCTACAGAAGCAGGGTCAACAGGGACAGCTGAAGCAGGGCTCTGAGATAATAATTCATCCTTGTGAGTCAGATAACGGGGGTGGTCAACTGCAGAGACATATTTCATGCTGCCTGCTTTCATGACAAAATTAAATCTTGTAGATTCTTTGTAATCTAAATATAATGAAATAATTGTAGGTACAGCAACGATAGGGATATATTTCAGGTACAATTATCACAACAGTTCTTTTTTTTTGCAATTTTATTTCACTCACTGCAATATTAAGTTCAGAATTCATTGTTGAAGTAACTGTTGTAACACAGTAACCAAAATCATTTTTTGAGTATTTATGATCGTGCATTTATTTTATGTTTTATTTAAAACTACCCCTCTGGCTCATTTTTACCTTGTGAGTCAAATGAAGGTCCCTATCAAGAAAAATTAAATTAAATGCTGTTCTTTTGGCTCAAAAACGATATACCGTACACAGTATATGTACATCATACTTTTCAATGTTTTTAATTTTCAGTCTCGTTACAAGCTTCATATACATATAAATGAGAATACATATAAATAAGTCAGTGACATGAGTAAAAAGCAACCATTCTCTGCATCTGCAGAAGCCCAAATGGGACAAAGAATAGAAAAAGTTTATCTTGAGGGGAAAATGTAATAGCTTGAGGGGAAGGAGTCTTTGCATATCAGTTGTGGGGACAGTCTGCTTTTATGAATAAATCAATAGCACTTAGCAGGCTTCTTGAAAAAGGTGTATAGTGGCACATTATGTGCCACTAGATGGAGACCTCCTTCAAGACTAATTCAAACAATAAGCCAACGGTGAAATGTTCACACTTACGGTCTTATTACTGACTCTGACAATGGCTGATGGTGTACAAAAATGGCTACCATCAGCATTTGTTGTAATTCTGTTGGGAAATGTTTTTGATGACCGACACATCAATAAGATATTATCAAAGAAAATGGATGTCTCACACTGCTCCCTGGTTCAGCTGTAGAGAAGGCACCAGTCATGATTTTTTTTTTGAGACAGGCAAACAAAGTGCAAGGAATTGCTGATGAAAGACCTGCTCAAGTCTGCCAATCAAAACCACATACATCTCCACTGAAATCTTTGGCAAAATAATTCCAACCAGCTGAAATTTTTAAAATCCGAAGACAAGACATAGGCTGACGTGAAAAAAAGAGGGGGGATTCAATGTTCAGCTTTGAACTTGGAACACAGAGCCTGTCAGTTTTATAGAAAAGCGCTTGGGAGTTACATTCATACTGTAATATGACTGGTGTCATACGGTATGGGTCTCAGCAACAAAGCTATTAATCTGATTGTAATTATGCTGACCACAATGGCCTCAATGTAGCCACCTAATAGATTTAAATGTGCAGTTACGGCAGTGCAGGCTCTGCTGTAATTGTTGTTGCTCTCCAATGATAGAGAGAGATTGTAAAGAAATCCTGTTTTTTCCAACAGCCAGGTGGCACCTGGGATTTATTCACAGTTAGTTGGGTATTGAATATTTCTAACCTCCATAAATATGGGCATTTAATGTCTCCAATAAGGGATTTAGCTGCCTTTTTCACAGCGAATCAGTTTCAGGTTTATATAATTGTTATATATTATGAAGCCTGTGATGGTATGGGTCATATTCAGTTAGACTGCGCTATCCAGTGGCATCTTTGTTTTCAAAGTGTGACTTTTGTATGAATTAGAATGTTCTGTGTAACACTGGAAAGTTCTCTCTGTTGGATTATAATGACAATATACAATCTGATTAAACAGAATAATCAGAACAGATGAGATTGTATGCCTTGGTCGCTGCTGTATGTGCTATATGCTAAGGTTTTTGGATTTTATGTCAATCCTTACATACACATGTAGGGCCCTATTGTGGTGACAATTATAGCGCAAATGCACCTTTCACCCATGCCAGGTCTGGTATTTCTGAGGTCTGCAGTAAATCTATTTGTGTCAACATGGGTTGGGCAGCACAATAGGGAGTGTGTAAGTAGAATCATTCATCTGTGAAGGTATGGTATTATATAATGTGTTTGTGTTTAAACCTACCCAGACCAGGTTTTAACTCAAATGCGGGCTCATAGGTTCTGCTATTTTGGAGGCATTATGAATGCACCACTCATATGAATGCATGAACACAACACAGATGCGAGAAATCGTTCATTTCAGTTTGACTGTTTGAAATACATGCTGTGTTCAGTTATTCAGTCCAAAGCCCAGTTCAAGTTAATAGCTACTTGAATGAGAGACACATGGAAGGTGGGAGACCAGCTCTGCATCACTTAGCATAAGATATGCATTTGTTAAAATCTGGGCTACTTACTCCATACATTAGCCCAGAACACACAGGGAAATTGCTTTTAATTACGCTTTTGGCAGGGCTAGCTTAATGACTGAGCGAGCCTTTTGAATGTTAAAAATGTTTTTTTCAGATGTTTGGGTGGTTTGGATGATACATTGCAATACACTTCAGTCAATGCAGTCTCTGTGATGTGCTGTGTTCTGCACTGCATAGCCATACGTCTTGGATATGACAAGCCTCACACAGGGGCATTACAGCACTATGCAGAGAGGCAGATTCACATGCGACGATTGAGATGGAGATTACTGAGGCACAGAGTACATGAGAGAGCAGAGACTGGTTGGCTGTGAGCCATTTCCATAGTGCGTGTACATTCATCTTATAAGGTGCAAATGCATGTCTGAAATTAATAAAAGTTAGTTGAAGTGTTGATTTTTTTATTATTCTTTTTTAAAATAGTGGTATTAACCCTTGTGTTCAGTTTGGGTCAAATTGACCAATTTTATACTTTTGGTAAGAGTAATGACACTTGAGAGATGACTTTCATAAACAATTACTAAACCAATGTAAATTTGGTTCTTGCTTTGTGATTCTATTTCTTGTTTATCATCTGTATTTGTTTTATGTCTTTGTCTAGACATTTTCTTTGATTATAATAAGATGAATAAAGAATGTCTGTTCAAAACAATAAATAGTGTCAACAATCTACTGCTTGAAAACCTTGCTTCATTTGGACTTTTCAAAGATAAACATGGCTTATGCCCCCCAAGCCTTTGTTATAGATTTTTAATATAAAAACATGGGACCTAGCAGAGGTAAATGCCAACCATTAACTATATATTGTTTATATTGTTTTGAATTGACAAAAAGATAATATTGAATATTTCTGTATTATTTCTGTATTGCTTTAATATCCCAGTAATGTTCTGGGTATATGGCCCTGGCTATCAGTTTCACAAGTGCTAATAAATAAACAGGGAACAATGGTCAAAAAAAAATTGACAGTTATAGTAAATTCAAAAAGCTGTAGTAAATTTAACCTAAACTTGCCATCATCTTTGGTGTAAATATCTTGAATCAACTCATTTGAGACAGTGTTATCTGAAAGTTGGATATACAGTGGGTCCATCAGTTCTCTGAGATTCAGATGCAAATTAGCTTTGGGGACAGACAAAAGAAACAGCAGGCTGCCATTTTCCTCCAAGCATTCATTATGCATGCATTGTGAGATGGCTACCTGGCCAGAAGTAAGCATTTGTTGAAGAGGGCTGTCAAATTTTAAGTGTACTCCTTGTTATGTAATGTTATATTTCAATAGGGAGAGAAGTTGTCATTGTTTTGAAGGTACATAATGGTGTAGGAGTCATGTCAAAATAATGAATGAAATATATTCCCACGTTTTAGAGCTAAATCAGAGATTAAGCTTGAGATGTCTCATTTTTATGAATTTATAATTTAAACACCATCATAGTCAAACCTATGTAAATTTATAGAAAGCACTTTGGTTAGGGACAGCACAAATATAACAGTTCATAGAACAGTTCCTGGTTGAGGGCATGTTTTGTGATGGGAAAAGGGCAAAATTTGTCAAGAACTAAGGTCTGTTCTAAAAACTGTTTTACAAAAACAATTTCAATCACAAAAATTCAATCACATCTCCAGAAAACCCGATCTCATCAAACGAGACCTCCTTTTGAAGCTCTTTTTATCTCATGCTAAAGTATATAATAAGAAAAAATGATGGTTTAAGTACTGAATTTATATTGTCAAGGTTGTCTTCGGTGTTATTTAATACCACACATGCATTTACAAAACTGTTGTTAGCAAATACCAGTTAGGCTAGCTTTAACATGCGCATAGATTGAATTTAAACATGAAATGACAATGCAATGAGCAACAGAACCTTTTATTTTAATTGTTTTATTTAGAACCAACCTCAGGGACATTCCTCTGTAAGATGCAACCTGCTCACTGTTACTGTCAGTGCTTTTATAATGTGTGAGGAGGGAAAGGAAGAGATTGCCCTTCACTCAGTAACACAAGATCAATAGTTTCAAATGAAATAATACGCTCTGGCACGTAAAACCATTACTGTCATTTCCATTGCTCATTTTTGCCCTCACGTTTTCACTGATTTTGTAAGTCTTATTGCTGAATTAATATACTTAACTCTAAATAGCAAATGCAGAATAGTAAACCAGAATAATTACATTATATATTTATACATGTAAATGATTATTATTATTTTTTTAAAATACTCATCTAGGCACACACAAATCATTAAAGTTGCACCTTATATCTCCTTATAGACTTTGGCAGCTATAAACCTCAATTTGTGTCTACTGTGATTCTCCTACTCCACCACCTGTGACTGTGTACCTGAAGCATTTCTCCCACAGGCTTCTATGTGTATCTTATAAATATAGCACTTTCCATTTCCCTAGCCTTCAGCTTTTCTCTGTATATGGAAGTTTTAATACATATCTTCACAGACAGCTGATATAGTCTTAATGAAGTACGCCTACAGACTGGAAAGGTTTGTTATTGTGATTGCATTCTAAAAATGGGTAGATCGAGATTATCTTGCTACACACGACAAACTGAACACCATAAACTTTTAGAAGACAAGGAAGTGCACTGTGCTTTGTGGCCATTGGTATTGCATTAGTATGGTGACATACTGCAGGGCTGTCCCAATATAGCAACATCTGAGCATTGCAGCACATATCACATGGCACATTTCATCACACCATTTCATTTGAAGTAGGTAAAATACCCAAAAGTTGTTTTCTTCGATTTTAGTGCTGGTAATGCCTTTTTTGTCCACAAAGAGGCCATTGCTCGAATCCATTGCAGTCATTTCACCTTGAATGTTCTCTTGAGTATCTGTACGGCTCTGGGCTGAAGAATGGAAAAATGGAGTTGTTCGATCCTCCATGTCAAAATTTACTCTTCCCTGTGTGTAGACAGTTACAGGACATTCAAAACTCTGTCCTACACACACACACAAATCTCATTAGTGATAATTATGGAGACTCAGTATCGAGGAAACCTGTGCATATTTATTCACATACATGTTCATGGAGGATAGTTTCCATCAGAAGATGATTTCGGTTATGGCTAGGATTTTTTTCCTGACTTTTTGACCTGTAGTTCTGCTCTCTAACACCAAGAGGTTGACATAGGATTGTCTGAATTCACTTATTCAGCACTCAACAGATTTGGATACATTATAATGAGTAAGTGAATAGTTAACGTATCACTGGAGTTTCCAATCTTACCCGAGAAGGCCTTCAGTCAGTGGAAACATTTGTTCTATCGCAGCAATGTGACACCTGATTCAAATAATGAACTCACCATGGTCTTCAATCAAGACCTTAAGCTTAATGAGAGGCACATTCTGGAGCACCAATTTGAGCCAATTGTAGCCAGGCTTAGTTTCCCTGCAATACGTTATCACGTAACAGCAGAACCAACTTTACCACCCCATCACATGACCATGAGACATCCCCCGAAGTGTGTTCCAAATGCAGAAATCCCTTCTGAGTGATCATCCTCCTCAGATTGACTAACATTGCAGAGCGTTCTGCCAATTGATTAAGCCCCAGGTGTTTCAGTGCTGGCCACAAACAAAAACCTGGATCTACATATTCACTTTGCACAAGATTATAAACCTCCTGTTTAGAGACTTAAACCATTGTGCCAACAAGCTTTTCAGCTGGTCCTTAATTGTATACTTCCTTTAACTGCTTACCACTAATTACTGCAGTTAGAGGGCCTGCACTGATGGCTTGAGGATTAGGTCTGACATTTCGTGTTTGCACAGAGTGGGTGGAATAAGGACTCGATCAGTCTTTGGGATAAGGTTGAGCCCAAATAAAGGGCACAGTAGTGCTTTAATGATCTGGTCAATGCACAGTGAAAAAGCTGATCTTTGCAGGAACACAAAGGTGTTCTGGTAAAAGCAGACCTTTTAATTTGTGGGTGATTATAGGGGGGGGCGGGGGACAGAATATGCCGAGTTGGTCTCCACACACAAATGCTATTTTAGAAACTTTAGACTTATTTAGAAACAAAATATGTGAATAAAGTACTCTTATTGAAAAGGTGAATCTGACATACTAGCCACAATATACCTATTTTATAACTGGGTACAAATACATTTATCATACTTCTGAAATTATACTTTCAGTACAATCAAAGTACTACTGATGAAACAAAGAACTGTGTAAAAAGGGTAGGGTGAACAAAAGACCATCAGTATAATAAACTTTCAGAGAGGGTCATCTGGTTCAAGTCAGTGTCTGAGATGGTTTCACATTACTCAAGAGTAAACAATTATCTTCTCTTGACACGCTCTTGATTCTTAATAGGTCTCTGGGATATGTACTGACTGTAAATTAAGCAAGGATTCACAAAAGATATCCAAGGGTGAAGAGGTCTGTAAAAATGAATATTCTAGTATCATACTTCAAAAAGACTCTGTACAGTAATGAATTCCCCCTCTGTTGAACAGTTTCCCGATGGTTGTACCAGTGCAAGAAATACACCTTGTCAGTTTTAAAAGGGATTGATTGCATTTTTTAGACTCCGGTCCGCCGAGTTTCTCATCATGAGTTATGCTATAAATTTCTGCTCCTGGTTGCATGACTGCTGATCATGCTATCAGTTGCTTGGCAATGGCCCATAACGTCATTTTTGTAAACAAAGTTGACATTTTACACAGACCAGCTAGCTAGTGATCCAAAATTTTGGGAGGGGCGTTTGAATATTTCTAGTAGCAATGATTGCTATGGCTTTCATTTCAATTGATGCTGAGCTTTACAAGTTTGAAACCGAATATGCAGATGAGGAGCTTATAGAGATTGAGAGGACAAGAGCAAAAGGAGAGTGCACATAACTTACTGATTCTATATCAGCCATTGAGACGGGGGAAACAGTGAACGAAAAGTTGTGGTGCACCTGTCATCAGGCAACCCTGAGAAGTGGCAATGCCGTAAGTGCATTTAGCAAGAGTAGCTATACAACGTACCTTTTCCATTGATAAGGCAAGTAGTCCCAAAATGAACTAAAAAAAACTTGTTTTTTGTTTGTTTGTTTATTTGTTTTTGCAATGTTGATTACATTTTGATATGTTTATTTGCTTGCATAAATGCATATGACAAAGTGTTTATTTAAGGTTGCTTTATTAAGTGTCTTTGCTAAATAGCTGTCAGGTGATGATTCTGAGCTCCCATAAAAGCCATTTTGCTAACAAAGCTAATGGCTAACAGAGAATGAGCATTGCATACTCAAATTAGGAGGGCTTGAGCCTGACATGTACCCCAATTTATTACATAACTCAGAGAGAAACTCAATGGACACATGTCTAAAAAATGCAAACCATCCCTTTAAACTGTCAGTTAAAAAGGATGGCAGGCATAGCATCACCCAATAGTGACATTTATGTGAACCGTAAGGTCACATAAGCCTATTATTTTTCAGCTGGAATGTGATTCAGAATGCTACTTTACTTAATGTTGGCCAGTCGTGCCAGATCTCCTCATAACACATTGATCCTAACCACCTTCTTGGCCTCTAAAGAATTTCATTGGCAGGACCATCTGAAAGTGTGACTTCAAGTGTACAGTGCTGACCAATTAAATACATGGGAACTTCCACCCACCACTTCAAGACATACATTTTTAATCATCAGCTTTGAGTGATACGTGGCTGAGCTTATTTCTGACAGGTCTAATGATATTCTAAAATACAGTTCTCTTAGAGAATAACCACATGTGGCTGTCAAGAGAAATTATATTTTAAGAAAACCCAAGAGATTGAGAGCTTTTATTATTGATGCAATTTTTGTTCATAAATTAGTAGACGTGTCCCAGTGTAACAGCATCAGTTAGTTTAAGCATAATTTTACCACAAAACATCAATGACCAACCTTTGTCTATAATTATGAATATTCATAGATAAGACTTCAAAGGTCATTTATTACTGTAAGGGCATAGTGGACATTCAAGAGAGAGCGGCAGAAGGCAGGTATTACAAACACAGTAAATAAGGATGAAATGGGAATGTGGATAACATCCCAATTAGCCAGTCCAGAATCAAACCTTCAGCTCATTACCCATCCACCTGTACCTCGCACAAGTAGCATTAGCACTGTTAAAATGCATTTGCCAACTGCCTTTGTGGTTCTGAGTATCCTAACTATACCAGAAGGACATGGATAATATGAATGCAAACACTCATTTCCCAGTTTAACTTGCTCATTCTGTGAGATGGATACTAATAATTCACATGTTTAGTAAACCAGTCCTTATGTTTAAACATAAAGAGCAGTTACAGCTGTTTGTAACTGCATCACTATAGGACTGTCTCTTTAAATATGGAGAATTTCAGTATTTATATGAAAAACTACAATGCACTAGAAGAAATATGTACAAGATTTTCTTTGCCTTCCATTTCATGATCTGTCTATATGCTGCTTTTATTGAGATTTATTCTAAATATATTCATTGGTTGCAGGTGAGCAGAAGGAAATTGTGATTCAAACTCATTATACTGATATGATAGACTCAGGCATTTATCAGACCCACTGATCTGAAAAGCACTCATTTTTGTTGGATCTAAATAAAAAAATTAATATTTCAAACTTTTATTCCAAAATGCAGTATGGTCATTTGCATTAGTTTTAATACATTCAGATCTTTCTGCATATCCCAAGGATGAATACTAATAACAGACCTGAAGGGTTCCCCTCCCTCAGAATCATTGTTTTATCATGGAATCTTATACGTTACATTTCATTTTCATTTAAAGCAGCAATGGAAAAGGTGAGCAGAACAGATTCCTTAATCAGATGCACAAGAGTGCAGGTTAATTTTGGAATAATATGCAGGTTCAGTGGAGGCAGTGAAACTTTGCATTAACTTGTATGACCCGATACAGGCTCAGCATAAATGGAATATATGCTATGTCCCTAACACCACATTCCTCTTTAACAGTCCTTGGGGAAATACCAAATTATGAAAATGAAAAGGTATTTTAATGCATTTATCTTGGAGACACAGAAGTTACAAGTACACAATAGGTCATTCAAGCTGGAATATATAAGAAAGATGATCTCATATTTGGTTCTCAAGCTAACCAAGTTTACATTTTTTAAAGAAGAAAAAAAAAAACAAAAAAAAAAAACAAAAAAACAGCAGCAGTAGAGAGAGAGAGAGAGAGATTAGTTTGAGTGGCGCATCGCCTGAACAGAGACGGTTTTTATTTGTTTTACTGTTGCCATATTGTTGCCTGGAGGGCCTGGACGGTCACTTTTATGATCTTTCAAGTTTTTCTGGAGGCTTTCAAAGCGCATCTTGCCCTTTAGCAGAGCTTAACACTGGCCTTGGCCCAGACGCTTCACAGTGCTTCTTGGTCTTTCTTGGCCAGAGACAACTGTCTACTGATTTTTTATTTTTTTTGGCCTGTCAAGCCAGCAAGTGATAAAATAATTTGATTCTTTTTTGACACTTCAAGTGTGAAACTATACCTCCACAATTCTATTCTGCTGGAGACAAACTTTCACATTTATGTTGGGGTTTTTACAGGTGCAAGGAAAAAAAAAAAAGCTTTCCAATTTTGGTATGCTAATTTGCTTATGGAAAAGTAAACTTGGATGTGTCCTTGTTTATTCCACTGACCTAATCTTCCTTTAAAAAGTGTTGATAAAGATTGAATTAACTTTGATGACATGTTATATGTAGAGTTAATCAGCATAAAAATGTATTAATCTCAAACCCTCTATTACATTTAATGCTGTGCTTAGTATTGAAAGTCTCCAAGTCTCCATATACAATAATCCAGCTGACAGGGATATGATGTTATACGCCTCAGGATATTCATGGCAGCAGATTAAGATATACAGTAGATTTAAAATGCTATTGCAAACCACAGTGTACTGGTCCTATCTGTGTACGCAGCTCTTAGTAAAGCAAGCATTGAATAGTTTTGCATTTATGGACAGATGAACATTTGCCCATTTGCAATTTATAAATAGAATTGAACTCAATTGCTGGGGGGGGGGGGGTAACTGTTCATTACCAGCTGTATTTAATGACAAGTTTGTTTTATGGGTTCAGAAAATGTGTTTGTTTTTACTGAATTTTTTTACGTACCACATGAGCTGTGCTATATAATGTTCATACTGCTATACCTATAGCTTTGTAACAATAGCTTAAAAAGTGCATAACCTCAATTTGCCCAATGATTTTAATAGCAGGTGGACATCATATTTTAAGCTACATCATAAACTTAGTGAACATACATTTCTAAGAATAATGAACCTAAGATGAATACATGTTTGTTGTATTGTTTCCATGGTTAAAAAAAAAAATCACAATTCAAGCACACATTCTAAAGCCTCATTAGTTATTGGCAATACATGGCAGACATTGTATGTTTGGCAGTACAGTGGAGTGAAACTATCCTTAAAATATTAAGGGGCTATTCCTCATTTTGCTCCAAATAATTGACAAAGAACTGTATTTAACAATGGGCACCTCTTTCCATCAAATGTGTTGAGTTGAGACTGTTTTTGAATGTCCTGCTGCCTTTCCACACACATCTACCAGGGTGTAGAGCGCAGATCACCTGACAGTAAGCCAATAGCATGTAGGCCTAAAATCTTCTCCACACACAAAAAGGAGACGCTTAGAGGTCAGCTATTGTAATGTGATGACTCGTGTTCACCAGTGCAATTATGCATAAAACTCATAGCACCAAACGCCTATGATTGAATAAAAAGGCAATTTCAAAGCTGCTTGCCTTTATTCTGCATGAACTATTGTTCTTTGGATTAGGCTCTTTTTGGCACACTACAATGAAGGTAGTCAGATGAAATGAGTTGAATGCTTAAGTGTCGTTTAAAACTAATTAGTGTATGGGAGTGTCTCTTAAAATTGTTCGTCACAAAATAAGAACATTATTTATTTATTTATTTTTTTTAACAAAGTGAGGCCTATTGGATAAGATTGATTCACAGCATTTCTCCATAGCCATACATGACCATGCTGAATTCTGAGTTGCTTTCAACATGATGCGACCGCAAATTATGGTCGTAATTTATGGCTGTTAAAATGTGTGTGTAAGTGACGTAAATGGTTTTTCTTTCACATTATAGCCATGTGAGATTTGGCAGCAGAAAACTAAAGTATTCTCTGTTTAAAAGTGATTTGCTTTTTGCAGACAGGCATTAAGTCTTTGCTGACTCTCTGGATCACAACCCTGTGAAGATCCTGAGGTGCTCATACCCAGATTCTCTCATTATTCATTCTTTCTAGCTGGGACTTGTTTGACCTTTTTAGCCTTTTGTACTGCACCTTCTGCCAACAAATATTTTTAAAAGGGTAAAAAAAGAAATGTGCGCGCCTGGAAATTGTCACAATTGGGGAAGGGAAGACACTAAATGTCAAATTATATCAACAATGATTTTGATATACTGTTTTCAATTTTGGAGGTTAGAATTACAAGCAGTAGTAATTCGGTCAATGTTTGATTTTTGACAGGTGGTGTATGCATTTCTGATATATCACATTATGTGTACCATATATACCTTTGCACCTACTTCTGTAACAGTGATCATTTGCATAATTCTTGTCTTCAAAATAAATTAATAACAAATTGGAATGAAAAAATAAAAACCACTATCTTTTATGTATAAACTAATAGACAAATTATATTTTACTGAAGGAATTGAGTGGTCTCAACTAAAAAAAAAAAAGCTGTAAGTTTAACTTAAAGGCCGTTATGCGCATACCATGATGTTACCCTACCAAAATAGTTGAATGTTTCCTCTAAAATTATGAATAAACCTATCTTACAGCGTAGCTATGACTTAAGCCTAGGAATTCAGTACAACAATCAAAGAACATCTTTAAAGTGGCAATTTCAGAACCAGTTGTCGCCTACACTCAACCCAATGAAAAGAATAACGGTGGAAAGTGACGGCATTGCAACATTATTGCACTGGATGTGTTTGACTGCGGCCAGAGAAAATGGTTTTTGATAGAATATTATTATGGCTTCAAACTGTTCTGCATAAAAATGCATTTGGAATGAGAAATAAATGCAGAGATATGAATGAGTTGGGAATGGCATCCAGGGCTCTGAAATGCCTGTTACTTTGAACGTGTTGTCACAATACACCGATTTCAATTCAGGCTCATTTGTTTGCCTGATTTTTTTTAAAAAACAGGCTGGTGCTCTTATTTTCTTGGGATCAATCTTAGACCTGTATTCAGTGAAAATATATCTTTAACTTTGACCTACATGTAAATGCAAACATTGCACTTGTTTGACAATCTCAGTTTGGCATGTTTTAGTGATCACTGAATTCTGAATGTTAATCCAGGCCTTAGTTTAAATCGGAAAAAAAGTGAATCAAACTAGTGGTATTCCAGATCTCATTAGGACATCCCCCCCTCCTTGTTTATATCATCCATAGTAAATTTCCCCACTATA
This sequence comes from Anguilla anguilla, assembly GCF_013347855.1. NCBI lineage: Eukaryota > Metazoa > Chordata > Actinopteri > Anguilliformes > Anguillidae > Anguilla > Anguilla anguilla. The sequence goes on along the minus strand of NC_049218.1, from coordinate 16,434,788 downwards.
ATATTAACTCACTCTCGTTTAAATTACTTTTTGGCAACAGTGATAATACAGACTACAGTTTTAATAAGGCTTATGCTGTTCTTGGTTTAATTCCATGCTCAGGTGGCAGGTCAGTCCATAACTCTGAGGGTTGTATCGCTGACATTTTATTGTTTTAATGTTAGAAATATTAATGAACAGAGTATAATGAAAGCAAATATTTGTTATGGTAGCACCAATGGAAATTGAAAGCTCTTGATAGGCAACTCAGTGGAGTTTCTGATTTTTGTCTTTAGCATTAGAAAATTAATAGGCAAGCAGGTATGTAGCACACATAGCTGCTCTAAAAAGACTTGCACAAAAATCTAATTTTGAAACTTGTAATATGGGGGTTTAAGTGTATTTAAAAAATGTATTTTTATAATTGTAATTAAAAAAAAATGTATGTATATACATATACCCAATGTATACATGTGTAAACCGTTATTAATGTTGAACTGGCTGATTACCTTAGATTTTTGGTCGTGAAATTCTGGAGGACTACATCTGTATCATGAGCCTCAGGAAATGATTGGATCATGTACACCCATTTTATGCATTTTCAAAACATTTTATATTTGTCTATGGATTTGAAAGAATATCATTTTATCATTCAACACTTGTTTCACACAGTTTTGTGTCCCGACAGCACAGACAGTGGCTTGACAGTGTGCTGGGTCTCTTATGTGTTTTCTCCTGGCATCTCTGACTTAACAGAGGGCTGTGGGGAGCAAACCTAAAGGAGAATACTGTAATTCACACTATGTGGAAAGCCCCTCGACACGCTGTGGCACATATTCTATGTCCCATGTTACTTCAAATAATTAAGAATGAACTTCTGATAATTAAGGAAGAAATCTCTACAGACCTCTACTGAAACATCTCAGTAATTAACATGTCAACTCCTAAGGTTATTTCATTTCCAACTGAAATTTGTAACGGTTTAAGCATGATAAGAAGGAAACCAAAAATATTATATGCATTTTAATTAATGTTGCATTTATTCTTTCCCCTCTTCTCCCGTTTGGAATTCCCAATCCTACGTATATACCAACGCTCAAACCTTTGCTAATTGGAAGAGCGCAGACAAGCATGTGTTCTCTTATGAAGCACAAGATTCAAGAGAAACTGAGCTTGAATCAGGTCCTGCCATGCAGTTTCAGATGCGTAGGTGAATCACAATTAGCTGTGTTCAGCTGATGCCCTCATTTTTACTGCCAGGACAATTGACAGTTTTCCAGTTAAACCAAAGGGCTGGCTAGGAGAAATTGTATAATATCTAAATTATTTGAGTGAATTACATGCTTTAAAAGAGCATATCATAAATTTAATACTCACTATATAATAGCGATCCAACATATGGGATTTCCCCTTAGTTAATCGATGTCATACATTGGATTAGACTCCCGTTCCCCGTTTACTCCTACTCCCAAGTCTGAGCTGCGATACGGATTGATTTCCACAGGTTTTACTGAGACATAAACAGGGATTCAACCGCTCATGCATTTGCTTTGTGGCCAGATGACTAAATAATCACATTCATTCCATTTTAGATGGCTTGCTGGCCCCCTAATGATATTGGATATAACTCATTTAGAACTAAGGCCTATGACTGTTCCTACCGACCATTAGGTTGCAAACAGTATTACTACATAACTCTCAAGAGCATAGAAACCATTTTAGGACAAAAAATTGATCTGTCAATTGTCAAACCTTTAAATGTTTGTTGATTAAAAAGAGAGCAAAAGGAGTGAGACTTTGTGGCAGGGACACCTTTACCTGCTATCCATATCCAGTCATTTCAAATCACCATTCACTGTGTTATTCCCCAGAGAAATGATAAGACTCAATGTGTGAATTAGTCTGGATCAGCTGGTAAGGAGTCCAAATTAACAGCGAGAGACATCAATAAAAGAGAGAAGTTTTCATGGGAACAACAGTGGATCTGCATCAGTCTTAGCATTTGGGAAGTTTTGAAATGGTGCCAAATAATGTCCAAAGTCCTAGCCATTGCACATTAAAGGGAAGCCCCATCAGTAGCAAAACTGCTCAGGTACTCAGCTGTCTTATTTAATAAAAGTCTTGGACTCATTGCTGGACACGTGCAGTTTAAGTGACAATATTACCTTAAAAGATTCACAGTCCATTTCCCTTGCATTTCCCTCCAACAGGGAAGATGGCTCCAAATGGTTTGGCCTTCCTAAAATGAAGGAACAATCGTACAAAAGGAACGTATGTGCCTTACACATTTAAAATGTTAAAACTTTGAAAAAAATGTGTGAAATGTATTGTCAAGGTATTAATGGTTAAACAATTAAATAAGCATGTGCTCTGAGCCACAGATTTACAATTATTTAAAATACTCTGTCGTGCTCTTGATTATATAGATACCTGCTTATTTTATTTTATAATTAATGTATTATGATTGGCCAAACTCTCTCATACAGTTGTCCATCTTTCGTGGCTTCACAAAACCTCAGAATTTGACAAGTTCGTACACAGAACACAGACGGTTATTTTATCATTATACACCCTTGACCTGATTAAATTGAGAGCATCTTCAAAGCTGGAGGTCTATTTTGCATCCACCATGCTGTTTATTCAAGGAGTTTCCAAATTACTGCACTTACAATCTAATCAAGAGTCTTCCATCCTTGAACTACAAGACAGTCATGGCAGTTCTAGTGAGATTTTGGTCATCTAATCTGTAAAACCACTGATCAGGAAGTTCCTTTTGTGCTCATTTGATGGGTGTACCATGCTAGAATGTTTTTTGACTATGGTTTAACTACATATTTAATGCATTATAAGCTGTAAATGTTTTCATGAGCGATTTACAAAAACAAATATAATATTGACAATGAGCTCCCTAATTAATGCCTGTCTTTTTTTTTTTTTTTTTTTTTGGATATGCTTACTTCCTAGTTGCTTATATTCATGATGGTTTTGGCTTTCAGTTATGGTGCCTGTGATTGAATGAAGTACGTATCTATTTCACAATAAGTTGTGGCGTTCGGAGGTGCATTTTGTGTTAACATCAAATTTGGCTCCGTCTCCATTTTGAGACACAATTGGCAGTTCCACATTGGAGGGTAAATTATTCAAAACAGAAAATTACCTTAACTTCCACAAGTGCTGTTCTATACAGCCAAGTAGGAAAGTATCTAATTGTTGTTTTTGGCATGATATGTTGTCTCAAACTAAGAGCAAAGGCATTGTGAGTGCTATAGTTTTTAGTTTATTAGTATTCCTGTTTAATATGAATTTACACTGGAATAATTTGGTTGGCTGACTGTGATAGAACCGTCCACTTCGCCAGATTGTGACAGCAGGTAGCAAGGTGTCTTGTGTCTTCTTTGACACAGTTCAGCTCACTAGTATTAGTCACTTAGAACTTTTAAAGTCTGCAGCTATACTATACCCGCAAGAGTGCAGAACAAATGTTGTGGATGGAATCCAGCAGTTTGGAAGAGTAATCCAGCAGTTTGATATTGTTATAGTTCTATAGCAACTGAATGGCCATGGCTCAGGTGGCAGGGGGTACAATCTAACTAGATGATTCATTTCAGAGGTTGAATTCAGAGTATGAATCTGAATGGTTTTTTTTTTTTTTCCATCTCAATGCTGAAGTACAGCTAGTAATGCAGTTCGTAATACTGAAGCAGTTTGAGCAAATTACAAACTGTTCCTTCTTTACAAATTGTAACGTGTTAAATAAAACGTTTCATACTCGTGACTGGAGAATTTTTACAAGTTTTAAACTTTTCACCTTGTACACTTAAACAAATTAAAGGCTTTGGGATTACTGTGAGAAAATAAAATATGGTCATGTCTGCTTTTGTTGTACAAACATGAACCAAACAAAGGCTAAAAATCAGGACTTTAAATCACCAATTTTATTTTTACTTGTTTAAAAGTGGTTCTGCCATAAACAGCATCAACAAATAGCATCTTTTGGCTAGCAACCACGTAATAATTGTACAGCAGTCTCGCCCTAAAAGCTGAAGTCTCTCTGAAACAGTACTGTGCATTGTATTCAAATCCAATACCCAAGTGCTGAAGAGTACCCACAGATTTTATTTTCTCCAACCCAAAGTGACCCAATTTCTAATAGCTGAAGACTAATGCAGTTTGTCCCCAAGGTGAGAGAATCCTCCACTACTGCTAAACATTAAGAGAGAAATAATGTCTCCGTCTTTCAGAGCAGGTCACTTTAAACAGAAAGGCAGCACAAAACAGATGACAGGCACTGGAGTGCAATGAAGGACTCTTATCGGCCAAATGCTGGGATGATGTATATACGAAGCAGGGTAAGAGTCCTTCACTGCACCCTGCAGAAGCTTGTACTTGGAAAAACCTCCACGGAGTGAGATCAGCTCAGCAGACAAAGACACAGGAGGCAAAGTCCTCCAACCCAAGTGAAGCTTTATTCATGTGCGCACAGCTAACAACCCCCCACCCCAATCCACACATGTGCACACAACCAGGCTCAACTGTTGTAGCATATACACACGTGCACATTGCACAGTAAGCAGGGTAGATCTCAACACAAGGCTAACTCTTGTTATGGCACGCCAAAGCATTGCAGTGGTCGCACTGTCACCAGAATGGAATGCTGCGTCTTTGGAACACAGGACATTTCTAAATCTGCCTTTTACACTATTGCGTTCCGATATAAATAGATAAATAAATTTAAAAAATCCATAACTTGCCAAATCATAAATAACAATAAATTAATGTTGTTATAATTTTATTATGCCACTTGTAACAGAAGTGGGATGAAATAACAGGGTGAAATCTACAAAATGTTTTGGTGTTCTAAACAAAACAATTTTTTGCCACTGGCTAATATTTGAAAACACCTAGGAGCAATATTTGTTTTAATTTAATCATGTTGAGCAAACTAGCCTAAGTGTGACATCTCATTTTAGACTTTTCACGCAAATGAAGTGCTTTCTGTTTGAATCTGGCAATACTACCAACAGTTTTGTAAATAGTATGATCAATAAATACAAATGTCAGACACTGAAAGACGATTAGCTCAAAGTAATTTTTTTGTCGTGGTTCAAGTTTCTGACTTTGATTAATCACCTGATTTTTGTTCCTTACTTTTTTCTTTTCATTGTTTTTTAGATCTCCTTTTAGTGTGTTTATATTTTTTGTGTTCAGCACATTGTGTTCCAAGTTTGTATGAAATGTGCTCTATAAATAAAGCCTGACTGATTGATTGATTTATTGAAAGCAAGGGCCTATGTGTCTGTAACTCATCTCCAAAGGTCTTATGCTGGAACAAAGGATTATGAAAAACAAATGTACAGACAAAGGATTAAGGAAAATATAAGCCCTTGGTGAAAAGATGTGTTAAACAGGCACAGTGAAGATACAAAATCTAGGTTATATAGAAATCTAGTCATGCAGAGCTGTGGTTATAAATAAGAGACAGGCAGTGATTAAGAATAAAGCATACATTAAAAATAAGGAATTTAATTTATATGCCTTCAAGAGCATCATTGAAAGGAAAATACATGTCAATTGAATGACTGAGCAAAATCATGTCAGGTGATATATGGTGACAGGGAGAAACTAAAGGGATTGTTTATAGCAAACTGAAATCCAGATTGTTTTTAAATCCTTTGGGATGTTCTGCAAGCTGGTCTCATTTTACATAATTGTGGTGCTGTCAGTACCTTTTTTTTTGTTAGACAATAAATAATTAAAATAAGGAAACAAACATTTAGAGGAAGACACAGGTACATTTACAACCATATAGGTGCCACAATTACCATGCATGTCTCATGACCTGTAAGCTAAAACAGAAGGGTTGGTACATTCATTTTTTTATTGAACAGAAACATTGTCTGAAAATGGAATACAGTCATTGAACTCCTGGCTGATGTTGCTTTACCATCGAGAGGATGAGGACAGAGACATTGAGGGCTGGGAATTTTGACATGAGCAACAAAAAAAGAAAAAAGAAAAGAAAAACACCTATTTACAGTAATACAAATTGTGAGCAGTATGGCAATATGAAATCAATATGGCCAAGTAGATCATAAAGTAAACAAAAATATGCATGCATGAAACAGAATATTTGTCTAGACACCAAGCTGAACAATATTCCAAACAATGGCGGATAGCACGACTAGACAGGATCTGAGCACTTGGCCATCCAGCCAAATAATGACAACATTAGCACCTGGGAGCATAGAATGGGGAGCGGAAAAATCTCCAAGAAACAATTTTACTTGAAATAAGCGAATAAGTAATTCAGTTGTTGAATTTCCTCTGAAAAGTCTGAATACCATTACTGTGAAAAAGCTATTAATAGACTTTTTGACAATGGCAGTTTGAGACTTGACTATCAACATTTTCATCTACCACCTGCCTACAACTTTGTTCACGAGTGCTTTCACTTTTAAAAATGCACAGAAGTGCATGTTGATTACCATTACACTTTTTCATGACCAAGGCATTACCATTTAGAATGGCAGCTTTGTTCACACAAATCAAAAACACAATTTGAGATGCATGGCAGATAACTTAAACTACAACACTCAGAAATCCAAAACCAATCCCCTTGAAAAGCACTTTGTCTACCCATTCATTTGAAGGGCATTTGGCTAGCTTTGCATTGCGCAAAATTGTAAACAATTCTCCTTCATATTCAGCTTTCAGGTTCTGACTCGCACAATAGAAAGTGTAGCCAGTTCATTCAGTCTCTCCTGCCCTATAATGTACTGCTCCTCACATAGTTCTTTATTAATTTTAATTTTGAAAATGAGTGCTCCACTGTTGCGACTGACATGCAGTGGCAGAAACAACAGCAACGCAGGAGGTTACAAACCTGACCAAAAGTAACGTTACAAGTTATCGAAAGGTATTCCGCAGTAAGCATTTTTGCAAGTTGGGAGACTGAGGTGTGTTGAGCAATCTCATCTCTTATACAGGCCTTGAATGACAGCAGTTGAGCAGGGAAGGTTCGTTATATCCCTGCTGTAGTGATCAGCCAGACATTTTGGCGACTGCTTTTAAAATCAGAATTAAATTTTGGCAACCTAGCTACCTTTTTCTGTTGGCCCATTTCCTAATTTCTTTCCTGAGTTTTGCTGTTCATAAGGCATTTTCTGGCTTCATTTTGGCTAAGAGTAGGTCTCCTTTGCTATCTTCCTCACTAGCTGGCTAGCTGACATTGACATTTCACCACCAGCACTAGCTAACTATTGCATCATCACATAATAGACACTTGATATTGGACAACATACACAGGAATATTTCCCAGAAATCTGCATATCGGAAAATCTGCATATCAGAAAACACACTACTGTCAAAGGTAGGCTACTAGAAATTATTAAATTTTAATTAGCCAAATTTTAATTTTACCTTCCCACAAAAATCAAAGCAAGCCAATCTGAAACTCGAGTAAAAGAGCCTATGCTCCAATGGATAGGACATCCAGCTGAGATAAAAAGCTAGAAGCTCTTCAGTACATTTTCATACTCCTTGCAGATTACATGCTGAGTTGAGCCATACATTACAGTCATTAAGCTTTGGCTGCAATGAAAAGATGAGTTATATAGTAGCAGCTTAATGTGCTGTGTCTTATCCTATGAGTATGGAGACTCTGTTCTTTTAATTTTTAATTACCAGTTAGTTCTGATTCCAGTTCAGTCAAGTTTTCTTTGATCAGACAATGGTGCTGGCTGAAATACATTTGAGGTAATGCAAGGGACATGTACATTTTCAATACAGGGAGCTGCTGACCTTTGTTGTTTAATTTATCACACAAATAAGGAAGCATAGCAAAGATTCTTACAAAACAGATAGTTAAGTTTAAACACAATAAAGTCAAGTCTCATTTCCACCGTGGTCTTGTGTAAATATTTTGCCATACCCCCAACACACACACATACAAATATATTTAACCACAATATAACTTTTTATCCCACGTATATTCAATGTAATTTCACTTTTATCTATTTGAGGTTTCATGCATTGAATAGTAAAAGTTTTTGAAACATTTGGTAAAATCTGTTGCTATATCCAGCTTATGCTGGATATGTGTTTATACACAGAAGCTCATTCGCTTGGAAAATCCAAATGTTGGGAGGCAAACTACTAATGCAAAACTGAAATCTCAAAGCAATAATTTGGGAAAATTAGTTGCCATACTTGAGAGTTGTACATTAAAAGCCAATTACTATAATTTGTCAGAATTAACTGCAACGCTTATAATATCAGTTATAGATATCAGATATGTTCAAAAATGACATATCTGGATACGAAAAATATAAAAATACATTTTCATTTAAAACAAATGTTTATTAAAATGATCAAGCTGAAGAAAAGATTAAAGTAGTCAAGCAACCGTTTCAAACCACCAAAAGCACATTTTATGCTCACAAAAATAATTTAAGAGTGAGAGGAATGTTATTCCGTACCAGGTTTATGCGGTTTTATAGAAATATTAGGGAAAATAGCACAGATTGGTGCCTAAGGTCACTGAGTCTGCTCTGCAGAATAAAAAATAAATAAATCCATAAATGCACTGTACATCCTCCACAGAAGACTTGGCGTGTGTCGCCCTTGGACTGTTTGGAGTAAAACAGCCACTGGTTGGGGTTTCCTTATGTACTGAAGATGATATGGAAACTTGACGTGATCTAGCCTAAGCTGTCTGTCAGCAACCCATGTTGCACCACCATTTCTCCTGGTTGTCAGGGTCCTAATTATAGTTAGTTTGTATAAAGTACAAATTATGGCTGCACACATTTTAACAGAATAAACAGTTCTGAGTAAAATATATTTTGACATTTTATGTCCCTTTGCAATGATTGTCTTTTAAAAATAAAAAGAAAGTCTGGTGAGAAAAAGAAGACTTGTATGCTAGTTATGTATCCTCGAATGACAGATGGGCAGTGACTAAGTGTCCTTGAGCTGGTGGGCTCCTGATGAGTTGGTTCCTTGGATGCCTGTGTGTGAGTGAATGGGTGAATAAGAGGGTTTAATTGTAAAGCATTTTGTGTAGCCATAGTCCCTGGGAAAAGGGCTAAGGATGTTTTGTAATATTTAATGTTGTGTAAAAAACTATTATAACTTTGGGGGTAAGAAGAAAAAAAAGAACACCTAGGAATTAAATTAAATTAGCCACTATAAACCTTTTAAGAATGCAGTGTCAGAATGTTCTTAGAATTTTTTTTGTTCTGGGAACTTTAAAAAGACTTGCTGAAAAAAAAACCCAAAAAGAAAGAATGAAAGAAAGAAAGAAAAAAACCCCCAAAAACCCAGAATTCCAAGCTAATGTTCCCATAATCTAATAAGAATGTTAGGGGAACGTTCTTGGAACTTAAAATTGTTAGCTGGGAAAGCAGAGGGATATCCATTCAGGTATTCAAAAAAAAATCAAAAAAAAAAATAAAACCTTTAGCTTAGTCTAACATTTTCAAAATTACCGATTTAACTGTCTATTAAAACAAATACAATCTAAATAAACAGTTGATAACTCAGTCGTTGTTTCAAATATACTGTACCATATAATCAGAGAAATGCATTCAGTTCAGCCATGAAAAATAATGATATTTTAAAAACAGTATATATATGCAAAAAGCATGCACAGAAGGATGGTTTGCAGGCAGCTTGTGTAATTGTCTGCATAGGATAGGAACAGGGAGTAGCTGAATTGGTACAGCAATGCAGTGGAACAGTTTGACATTGGTAATTTGTCACTGGCATTTTTTAAATCCATTTTTAGGAGATTAAATGCAGCATGTTTAAAAAAAAGCGGGAAAAAACACATTCATGCATACACGTATGCACTGTATGTGCACGTGCAAGTATGTGTGTGTGCATGTCAGTTGGGCAGGGGGGTGGGGGATGCATCGTTCCCGTTGGATTGCTGTACCTCACTGGCATGCCCTGCCTATTTGTTCCTTTTCATCTTTAGATGACCCTGTCTTGCTTGCGTTTGTTCCCTTTAAAGGCATGAGACCCGGGTTGAAATGAGCTTCTCCTCCTCCTGACCTGAAGCCCCAAGTCAGCTGACATTAGCTCTTTTGTTACTCTGTCATCCTTATTGTTTGTGTCTGGTACTGTTTTTTTTTTTTTTTCTTCTCTGAAGCAGTAACTATGCCTTCGACTTCACCTAACTGCCAGTATTTCTTTTCCCAAGAATCAAGTTCCATCTCCAGAAAGGTACATATTTTAAGACACCTGCAGGCTATATAAATGGGAAACGGCTCTGAAGTGTTTTCCAAAAAGCAGATGGGAAAAGTGCTGGTCCTTTATGATGTAATTTAATAATTAGTTAATAACATTTAGTTCTAACTCAAGGCTGATTATTCTATTGTGTAATGAATAATAAAAATAATTTAAAAAAAAGACTAGATACAATGAACATTTTACTCAAATGCAAGTATTTCTGACTTCTCATGAGTTCATTTTGTGACTCAGTCTGTGTGCAGCCAAGTGTAAATGTGCAGAACCACCAATTCTGATCACGGCAACCTATATTCAAACGATCAGTGTCATTTTCCTGTAAAGAAAAAAAAAATCTAAATCTAAAAACTGAGCATTCCTTGCTTAGGTTGAAAAGATGCAAGACAGCTGTCAATCTACAACAATGCATTTTCTAATTTATACTTGTCATTGTCATTATAAAGAAATGCGATTTCAATTATGGTTCAATTATTTACACAATTTAGAAAAGTAATTAGCTAGTGCTAGCTAATTACTTTTCTTCAGCATAAATATTTACAAGGAAAAGAGGAGATACTTATTGCACAATATCTGGCTAGCAGGCAATCAATCAAGTTAAATTAGATACAGCTCCAGCAGGGCATTGCTATGGTCAAAACAGCACTGTCAGGGACTGCCTGATCCATTTGTTTTCATCAAATAAGCAATGCTCATTGTCACGGTCATTATAAAATAACAAAAGATATTTCCTGTTTGTTGTCTAGTGATACGAATCCCTGCATCATGTCATCACAGCATCTCTCATTCTCTGAATTAGAGCATCTACAGAAATATAAAGTATTGTATTCATTTGTACTTCCGCATTCTGAACATACTTAAATGTGAGATTTCTGGGACATTTGGTTCATTACTTTTTCAAGCAAAACACATTTAAACCTTCCCAATTTTCTGTTGAATCAGTTTGTGTTCAGTGTTGTGGTCACTTAGTTTTTTTATTTGTGTGTACAGAGATCATGCATAGCGATCATAAATTTACACAAAAATGTTTTTTTTTTTTGGCTGGACTGCAACAGGGGGGCCAGCCCTATAAATGTGAATGTCTGTGACTGACTGAGTGATGAAGTTACACCATTGGTTGTCCGGTCCAGCCATATACTAGGATTTGACCTGGTCTTGTTCTTTTTTTGTTCTTCAGATTATCTGGCTTCATGTTGCCGTCGCCTATTGTGAGCACAGGTTCAATCCTGGCGCTGTGGTTCACAACAGATTTTGCCGTGAGTGCTCAAGGATTTAAAGCAATCTACGAAGGTAAGACTAAAGGTTTTTTCTTTGTCATGCTATTAGTAATGAGTATATAGCTTTATGCTGTGACAATACAATTTCTTCCTTTTTTTGGCTATAACCATTTGTATTGCCGATACACCAGCTGCAATGGATTACCTGTCATGTCAAGAGTTTACAGTATTAAAAATGAATATAGATAGTATGTGCTTTGCATTTGGTTTAATGATATCACTTACTATGGACTGTATGAACTGTTGGTGGCTAGTGTGGCTGTATAAAACTTTAGCCCTTTAGGATGCAAAATCAGTTGCTCTGGTTTAATTTTTATTGACCAATGATTTTCTATTCGCATGGTTATGCAAAGGGCATTGGTGAGTATTTATGGAATTGTTACCTTGCAGAAACAGGCAGCATGAAAAAAGGCCATTTAATTGAATGCACTTTTCGTATACATACAAGCTCTTTTCAGTGAGTGGGGAGTATAAATGTGCAGTAATACACAGAGCCATCGTACAATGCCCTTGCAAGCAAAACTGTAGCAATTTGCTAGAAATAAAAACATTTTTAAAAGCAGTAGCTTGCTCTGTGTCCTTCTAATTTTACAGTCTCTTTGAAAGATCGTGTTTTATAGACAGTGTTATTTCAGAGAGTACCACCGTCAGGCAAGGTGATGTCATGAGGAAGAGAATTGCAAACAAGACTGTTTAGTTGACTTTGTAAATACACCCAAAACCAGCTATCACTTAGACTTGGTATCAGAAATTTAGACATTTGGCAGACATTTGGTCAACAGAAAGGCATTTTAAAAGCTATGAACCCTGCTGTCAGTTGCTACAATCTAGGTAGCAATGTACCACTCATTTTGACGCATGTTCTCTCATTGAAGCATTTATTTTTCATGCTCCGCCCCCAGTGTTGCAATGCCATTAACCAGGCACTACGTCCAACCAAGCTACAGTACGTCTCTCACATCTGCTAATCTAAGACATCACAATATAGATTTCCATCAAATACCAGAAATTAAAATCAGTTAATTGTGTAAAGTTCTGTAACCTATGACATTTAATAAACTATATTATTAACAGTTGAAATAGCTTTTACTCTGAAAGTCCCATTTTGAATTAAATGAAATGTTGCCCTCCCATGTTTTCCATATCAATATACTCTATATATCACATACACCAAGTGTAAGCAAAAGTGAAAAAGAACTTAGTTAATTGCCTTCTCTAAAATAGTGAAGAGGCATGCAGGAGGTTTGAATTAATCTGAATAAAAATAAACATTTTCTTGTGCGTTCGAATCGCAAGGGCTCTTAAAGTGGGTAAGCTCACTTGATGGTATCAATGGGTGTACAGCCCATAAAAGAAACCCTGTTTAACGGGCCTGCAGCTAGCGAGGTACCACTGCATACGCTAATGTTTCCCAAACGTTATCCCGGGAGCGCACTGCATATAAGCTGTCGCTCAAGCTGAGCTCTCAATTAATTAGGTTTGATTGAGCTGTGAAGCACTGTGGAGTGGCATCAGGGCAGGGAAACCCGTCTGAGCCAGGCAGAGTGGATGGGGAAAACATGCTTTGGTGGATGGTTTTATAACCACAGAAGGAGCGCATTGTAATGGATCCTAAAATCATGCCACATATTATAATCAGACTGCTGGAGCAACAGCATACACAAATGACGGCTCTTGTGTTAGCCAGCTTTATGTTTTTAAATTAAGATTGAAGGGTTGGACAAAAGCATCTTATTAATTTTGAATCAGTTTGTGAGTGGGTAGCTCTTCTTGATTTTGTTCATCCGAGTGTTTGGCAGTGAGGTTGTATAACTACGTGAGCGATTTCATTGATACAGGCAGTCGGCTGGGCAGTAACTAAATCTTTTGTGTAAAACGTAGATTAGTGATCTTCATTTACATCATGTCTTCCTTTTTAATCATTGGTCCCCTTCCATATGCATGTCTAATCTTTTCAAAATGGAGAAAAAAAAAAAAAACATTCATTGCAGCCCTGGGGATCAAGAGAAGGGAATAAGGGAAAAATGGGAAAAGAGGTGAAAGGTTAAACTTAAGTTTATCATAAAGCAGTAGGTATAGTTGTCACCACTGTAGCAACAGGGAGTCCTTTTAAATAACTTATGAATGAACAGGGCAATCGTACCAATTCAAGTTGATCAAAATGTGTTTAGATTTTTTATACACAATTCTGTTCATTGATTTGATAGTGTGCATAGGTGCTGATTTATCAGTTTTGTATTTTTTTACCCATGCAAAATTGATTTTATTAAAGAGGTTAAAAAAAGAAATTACGCATAAATACACGCACGCATGCACACGCACACAGGGAGAAAACCAAGGGTGTGCTCAGAAATATTAATGATCCTCATAAAAGCAACTTAACGGCCAGGAACATGTAATAGCCTTTTATGGGTGAGTCTCTCGATCGGAATTATAAATTGACTAATTTCATGTAGGTAGTGCTGCTAAAAGGCTGTGTTTTATGCATTTTCAAAAAATATATTTTATGCTGTCCATGTTGATTCATATCACATTAATGTTTGAGAGAAATTCTCTTCTTTCCCCCCCCCCCCCCCAAATCGAATTTTGGCTTAAGCTTAATGACCATTCACTATATTAAACAGTGAGTCACCACATGCAGTATACTAGCAAGGAATACATTACCAATGTGCTATTTGGGGTATTTTTTCAGAACTACCATAGATTAGATAGAATCAATCTTGAAAGCAGAGGTTCTATTTTTACTTTGCGGGGTGGGAAATTGCACATTTATGCTGGGCGAACATCAATGGCAGCTGTAACTTATTGAGTCAAGTTATAATAGTAGGAGATATAGAACCCATAGACTTTGGGTGTGAGTGTGTTAAATAATCTATCTTCTATGAATCTTTTAAACAAGAAAAATGTGAACTGGACTCCAGTACTGGTGTAGAGTCACAGAAGACCGTACCAGATCCTGCACAAATTGTGTGGATGATAAAGGTAGAAATGAGAAATTCATTTTTCTCCAACGCAAGTCTGAATGAAAATATCTAATCGTTCAAAAATATTCTTGTTGAACCATTTTCAACATTGCTTGGATAAAAATAAACTCTGCATAGGCTGATGTCTGTGCTCATTTGCTTATGTGAATGTGCAGAGCCTTGTGACAGCTTGCATTTGCGCTATGATCTAAAACAGGGCGCCATCGCCCAATATGACCTGGCAAACGTCAATAACTGATATCGGCCCTCAGAATTTCCATGCTGTGCACCCCTTGGCAATACCTGTACTTTCCCTTTACGTCAAAGAAATAATGAGTTAAATGACTGCTTTGGGTTTCCTGAGCTGATCGTTCATCAGAAGGTCTAATCCATCAATTTTAAATGCTAAAAGTATTCCATTGCCTGCTGACATCTTGTATTGTACTGGACAAATGACACATTTTGATTTGATTTAATGAAATGCAAGAGCACTTGGCTCAGCAATACTACATATAGGCTCTTTTTGTTTTGCCCTAACCTGCTTATAGAAGGGCCTTTTCATTTGGCAAAATATAATGTGCTTCATTTGTAAAATGCATGTCATTTTCTCTAATAATTGCTACTGTAATCAATGGGTGTTGCTGGAAACCATCCCCCTCCTTGCATTTGCTGTTGTTGTGTGGTGCCTTCAAACCTGGAGTCCTCCAGGTTCTCCCTACAGTCTCTGCATTCTGATTTATGGGCCATTACATCAGACTAATTGCAATCTATTTGCCTGCAGTGTGCACAGCGGTACGTTAGATGAATGTGTAACCTAGTAGCAAAATTCCTACCCCAGAAGCTCTCCGGAATCAAAAATAGCATGTTCACTAATTGGATCAATTTCGATGTAGTTAATTAAGAAAAACAAAATCCTTTTGACACGTTTGAATGTGCAGCTCTTGTTCAATCAGCACCGTTCTTGTTTTTGTGAACACAAATAACTTTGTGCCTTATATTCTCAAATTGAATGGAGAGGTTTGCATTTATTATATCATGTGTCAACTATGTGGGAGTAGATTTGATGGAGGGTGAAAACACATATGAGTTGGGGTGGGGCTGGATGGATAGGGATTTTGGGCAAGCACTACTGTATTTCAAAAAACCTCATTACTGTACACCATCACGTTTATACACATTGTCTTTCTGCTTTCAGTTAATTACATTTTATTATTGGAAGTTGAAGCTTTGATGAAGCAACTTAGTTTATTAAAAAGAAAGCAATTTAGCAAAACTTAATTTACATCAATTTAGTCAATTGTGACCTCACTCTCCTCCCATGTTAGACCTACTTTTCCATGCAGGCCCCCATGACAGCTACATTTCCGTTTCTGTTAAATGAGGAAATAAGGGGTGACAAGATTTCAAAATAGTTTGTGGTGAGCGTTACAATTTTTAAACTTCCTCTTGTGGATGTGTAGATGCAATTCATTTGGATCCTCTGGCCCACTGGAAATCAGCTGTATTTATAGTGTGGCTGAGAAAAGCTTCAGGAATTTCCATCTCTGAATACCCCGTACACCTGAATTGTGTGTTGCAAAGACCAACAGTTTCATAAAGGCTTTACATTTGAGCCGGTCCATTGCTAAATGCTTAAGCCAGTGTTGCTTGTACTGAAGTGAGTTTATTTATGAGTTACTCATACCCTGCTGTGTTGTTCACTCTGCCTCTCTCATGTAAGGCTACTCCCTGAAGTGAGCGGGGTTTGATCACCTCCTCACACTCTAACATGTCCCCCCTGCTTCTCTCCTCAAACGGCAACATTTGCAGCAGATGGCCTAGCGAGCATCATTAGTACTGCGGTCCAATTTTTGAATTCCCAGATCATTAATGAACTTGTGCAAGGTTGTCTTGTTTAGACCAGCATAGCTCGATATCCTCTGTGCAGTCCTTGGCCACAGAGCGGAAGCACTTGCAAAGAAGAGCGTTTCTCCAAACTGCATCAGCAGTTCTAAAACTAGAAGCTTCCCATTTAGTGCCTTATACTTAGCCTATTTTGCAGAGTTGAATGTCAAGGACCTCTGCAAACTGCAATACTTCTAATCTGTTGTTCGAATAGTACTTGTTTTTTGTAGAAAGATTAAGTGATTCACTCCCTTAGCCTCTATCATTGTGTCAATGACCTCTAGCTGTAGCCAATGAGCAGAGCAGTACCAAAATACCACCTGAGTTTCATCCAAACATGACAGATGTCATCTCCTGCTGGTCTAGGAGATTGACAAACATGTTAACTAAATCATCTATATCCTCTATGTGCATCTACGTGTAAACAACATAATTATTTGCTCTACTAAGCACTGTAGCCTAATCTAGGAAAATGCTGACTTGAATCTTGCTTAATATAGTCAAATAATTGTAACCTCAGAAACAAGTGACATTGGATATGTGTATATTCAACATTTTGAGTGAAGTATGCATGCTCTCTCTACTGTGTTCGTGGCAGCAAGGAACGCTTTTGTTTGCACTTGTTTACAGAGTCCTTTCTGCTGTTTAGCTCTATTGGCACAAGAGGGCCCAACAGCAGCATCTATCCATTCTTTAGCCAATTTCACCCCGGGAAGCTCAGCTGGCCCCAAGACCCTGACCACTGCGCACTTACTGCAAGCCACATTCAGCCCATTCATCACTTACAGGACCCTGGGGCTGAAGTGCAGTTTCTGTTCGGTTTTCCATCTGGCAGAGAAAGAGCAGCTTTGTCTGTCACCTTGTGCTAATGCAACAGATTGTGCTAATAGGGGTCGGTCCCTTTCATTCACTTTTCAGCAGCCTCTTGTTTAATTCCTCTTCTTAGCTGTGACTGAAACTAAACTTTGTTGTCCTTAAGGTAGTTACTTTGAGCCCACATCATGGAGTACACATTAGGTTTTTTCCAGATACTGTTAGCAGCATTAACAGTGCACCAAACAAGCCCCCCCAAACAAGATATAGCAATGGGAATGACCTCAGAGCTGATAGAATTTGAAGTGGGGGGCTGTACATTTAATGTTTGACATCCAACCATAGAATAATGTTTTGCATCGACAAACTTAATTGGCTTATGCTTGAAAAAGGCTCATTTGCACCAGTAACCAATAGTTCCAGTGCAGTGGAAACATCTGCAGAAGTCAATTGCAGAAAATAAGTTGACAGCCTGAACAGAACTATTGAATAATCACAACACAGTACAGTTCGCATCGTAACCCCTTTTCTTTGAAAAACTCAACCTGGATTAGACACTTTGGGATTAAACCCACCTGATAGGTAGTTTTCAGGTTATCACCTTTTAGAAACAGACAATATGATATGTGAGACCATAGGAATGTATCGGTTTATTCTCCATCCCCCTCCTTACTCCACAAACCTCAAGCTAACCATCGTTGGGCAAGTGGATTTATTGCCTTCTGGAGGAAACTCTAATAGTCAGAGAACTTGCGTGGCTATATGCAGCACATAGAATGTTCCTTGTGATCTGAAATTAATACAATCTGTGAAATTTAATTGAAATCAATGAGTAAAAATCTTAATGTCTATATAGATAATGGCTGTTGAGTTGATAGGTGAAATCTCCATTTTTAAAGTTTGTTTCAGTTAAAAGCAGAAACAAAATGGTACGATTTGCCTGAAGGAGATTACAACCGGTGAAGTTTAACAAATATTTGTCTATAAAAATTCAACTCTTGTTGTCAGGAACAGTTGAAAAACTTCAACATTTCTTTCTTTGAGAGCTAAGGTGGATTACCTCAAAACGTAGCCATGTTTGATCTTTTTATAAAGGGTGTGAAACCAGGAATGTTTCGATAATATCATAGTGCTTAGCCCTACTTGCTTGTTTATAGACCAGACAGTCGCTGTCTGCAACCACACCCCCACACCTCACCAAATCAGCTCAGACATGTTCTCCCCCTCTCTCTCAAACACCCCCCACCCCCCTTGTAGAACTTCTTAAATTGAGACTTTTCTTTATTTAGTCAGAGTAAGGAGGAAGAAAGCAGTTCTTGTGGGCTTAACATCAACCACCAACATCTGTTGCGGTGCACATTCTAGATTCTGGATATTTGCTATTGCCAACTGAGGAATCTGAAGCTTACATCTGGACATGGTGTTGTGTGGTGTTGTGTGCAGTGCACAGGATCTGACGTTTTTGTCTAACAGCTAACCTGGCATTTGTACATTTTTATCCCTGGCTTTTTGAAATATTTGGTTTTTTGGACTTTCATCTTGGTCTGGCTCTATTTTGGGAGAAAGCTGTGGTTTGCCATTTTCTTTCATTCATGTTTGTTCATACCAGAACAAAATAGACTGTATTGCAGCAAGAATCAAACGCTTTGTGTTCATGTTGCACAATAATGGTAGATAAATATTAGCGAGTGCCATCAGTACGATGCCTATGGTTACAACTGAGTAGTGGCAATGTAGGATTTAATAAATATATGTACATCATATTGTTAATATTGCTAAAAAAAAAAAACATTCAAAATATGTAGTGGTCCTTTAAATTGGTAGTTGGGGGAATTTAGCATGTTCTAAAGATACTTAAGCATTAGGCCTTTACATTATCAGGTACAGAGGGGCCTGCTCTTCCTTCTTGGCAATTTTACATATGTATGTCTGTAAACATGCGACTGACATTGGTCACTCACATTTGTAAAGAGCTATTTTACAAAAAAAAAAAAAAAGGGAACAGCTCTAAGAACTACCATTATTCTGTTTGTTGGAAGTATTACTCCCCAAAGTACTAACTCTCTCTCAAAGATGCATGCTTCAAAGCTTTTGAAGTTGGCAAACTTTGCTTCACTGGAAGGCTTTAAGTCCTTATACCACTTTTAATCTTTTTTTTCTTCTTTTTCTTGAATCTCTTAAGGGATTTTCTGTATCTTTTGACAGGAAGCACTTTGAATACATTTTACAGTCCACTTAAAAATAGTATCATTTATTTTTGAAACAATCCAATCCTTTACTGGCACTATTAAATGTAAAAGGAGACTGCACAGGAATCTGTATGACCACTAGGAACAATTAATGACTTTGCACCTTTATTGCAAAGATAATTACATTTTACATAATTATTAGCCAGAATATTTAGGTATTACCGTTGTGTGCTTTTAACTTTCACTTTTGTGCAAATTTACTTCGCAATTAGTAAATATTTAGTCATTTTCACCAGTCAGCACAATTGGCTACTTTCATAAAACGAGCTCCAGCTACTTTTTCCTTTGTCACTTGGTCTCAGAGTAGATCTCCAGGATAGATCTGTCATGGTTTTTGCTTCTAAACTGGCATGATCTTGTTTCAGAGTTTAGAAATGGGGATAATCAACAAACTGCATGAGTGTGTATGACCGACACTTCATTGTTCAGAGTTAGTATTTTTCCAATGAGATGCTTTGCCAATAGGATCCATTGTTTGTCGTTGAAGCGTTCCCCATTACAGGGGAAGCTTTGGTGACACCAGCGAATAGAACACAATTATGCCGTATTTGGAAGTAAATAAATTCAATAATTGATAGCAACCCAGATAGGCGTTTCTGTGTGAGACAAAGATCCTCTAATCCTGACATGCCCTGAATACCTTCAAACTCTTTGCAATCAAGAAAATGGCACAGGAAGAAAACCTTTATCAACTATTCTTCCTCAGTCCCCTTTTGAGTTTCCAGGGAAGTTTGTTAAATTCAGTAAATAACTAATCAACATAAGTCATCCTGACCAAGTCAGACACATTTGTGGGTATTCAATACAATAGAAACGTTTCAATATAGCATTTTTCGTTTTTTTTATTTTTATTTATTTATTTTTTTAAATTGGGCTGATGTTGCAAAGTTTTCAAAAATCAAATGCACTACTTATTCACAGAAGAGATTTTCTGGATGGTCCTAGGGGGCATAAACTTACATGAAGAAATTTTATTCTTGTACTGGCATATGATAATTTGCATATTTAATGGAAATTCAGTTAAAGTGATTTCAGTAGGGACAACAATACACTGTTCATGGTGGTTTTACCATAAAAAAAACAAAAAACAAATGTGCACGATACTGGGTTTCCTTCATGGTTAAACACAAAAGTAGAAAATACTAAATTCTAGTTCGAATCATTACAAGATATATACTTTGCCTTGAGAAATGTGATCCTAGTAAGCATATAGAACTGGAAAGTAAAAACTAGTCTTTCAATGAAATGGGCCACTTTATAAACCTTTGCAGTGGTATGAATTTCACTTACTGATTTGATGACATAACATTAAATAATAAACGTTCTGGTGACTAGTTATTTTTCCTCTGTGAAGGAGATTACAAGGGTGGCCATGTTGCTCCTTGAGGGATTTGGGAAGATTCGCTCTCAACCCAAAAGTGACATGATTTAGCAGACCATTCACTGGGGGACAGGGCCAAGCAGTGTTAGATCCAATCAAACCTTCTATAGCTCAGGGGTCTTACAAGCACATGTCTTATTTTACACATTTTCTCCCCCACTGTAAGCAAGAGTAGAATGTTTCCTGCCTTTGGGAAGGGGAATAAAAGGAGACAGTATGGGGAAATGAGAGATGAGTACTAAATCTTCCATTTTTACAAAAAAACATTTCCATCGAAAATAAAATAGAAATCTAGAGAGCTAGTATTATAGTAATAGAGACTGAGTGTTCATCAGTTGCCATAGTAATGGAGGAGTCACAGAATAAAATGAACTACAATTTAGCATGCCACTGATTACAGTATTTCAAATACTAAGAACGAAGAACATATTACTACTCCACATTATCATGGAGTTACTGCACCTGACATAATTGACAAGCTGCAGGTATGCACACTTTTGCAAATGTGCGAATTAAATGCCATTAAAATGGCAAAGGGCACATTTAAGAAATTACCTAGAAAGCTGTGGACACTGTTCATGAGTCCATTACATACAGTATTCCTCTGTGTCTTTCATTTCCACAATTTACTCATCTAATAAAATGTTTGACAAACAGGTTTAAAAACTTTGAATGTCAAAGTAATTATAGTTTCATAAGTAAAATCAAAAGTATCTTGTGTAGTCTTGCCATTTTGTCAGCTCCCCTCCCCTCTGATATAAATTCACTAAACTGCGTATTGAAAAGGCCCTCGATCAGAACACAGTGCATCCGCATTAAGTGCACATGCATACATGCAGCTACGCAACATATCCATGCTTGTTTATATAATCATCGTTTAACAATGTTACCACACATGGCTCAGCAGATAATATGAAGAAATGAATGTCACTCAATACATCCAGCTGTGTGCGCTAAAGCAGTTAAAGCTAATGTTTGTGTAACAGCTTTATATAGCTGCATTGTAAGCACTTCCTAAATAGTGCCCCCTCACCCCCACCCCCCAAGATAAATAAACAAACATTTATCGGCACATAAAAGGTGTTTATTGGATGTATTCATAGGTTTACTGATGACTAATTTAAAGTATCCCACCTTGAATACACTGTAAAAAGGGGTTGTGATCTGTCCTTTCAGTTTAGCCTCATTTTTGTGCTGATTGAGTCATTTGTTATAGTTCAACAATTGCAAACTAGAAAATAAAATCAGTCCCACAACCATGGCTGATATATGACTCACAATAAAAGGACTGAACATGATAGTCTATTTGACTGGGAACAGATAAAACATTACAGCATAAGGATTTCAATTTAAACACGAAGGAAATGTGTATTTTCCCTTTGTTAGCTAAAAATACAAATTCTATAAAATAAAAAAATTCTATTAATAATAAATTCTGTGCTTCAGTAAACTTTGATTAAGTTTCAGAAATACCAGCCCACAAAACTGACCAGTCCATTCAAATGCGTGAGCTGTCCTTTTCAAGCAGTCAAAACTCCCATTATGCCAAATGCCCTACAAAGCCTCCTACGTATAAAGTGCTGCCATATTTTGTGTCATCAAGGGATGTTTATACAGTGCTTATGTATGCGGTACCTTGAGGTAATGGAAGCATTCAGGCTGCTATAATCATCTTCTGAATTTGTTGAAATGAATATTCAGCCTTGATATGAATATATCCTAGCTCAGTAATCTGCAGATTTAAATGGAGTTTACCCCCAAATCTGGCAAATATTTAAATGATTGATAAAAGCATGCAATCTGTAAAGTAATTTTAACTCCACTTTAATATTCCTAGGCAGCTGGAAGCTGACCTTACTGTAAGGAATACCACATTCGTTTTTTCTTCCTCTTCGCTGAAAACAAGTTCCCCCCGGTGTGGACAACCTTTTCTCTCCTTGCTGACAGCTGCTCACTAGAAGCCATTGCCCATGACAGCGGTTTGCAAGTACTGCAGCAGAAATGATCTTTCAAGCTGAACTTTCCAAGCTGTGTTGCGATGGTCTACTTTTGAGTTTTTGTTGGTGTTTGCAAAAAAGGACGGCTGTAAAATGGAACATCAAGAAAAAAAAGGTAATACTGGCATGCAGCATAAGTTTGTTACACAGATTCAGACATTTTAGTGAGGCATCGAGAATCTTGCTGTCACAAAGTTAAGAAAGCTACCATTCATGAGTGGTGGCTGAAACATTTTTTTTACACATTTCATAGTTATGTTCTTATAACATACATCATGAAGCATTAAGTCTTGTTAGTGCAGTTCGCATAAAGTATTATGGAACTAGGGCAATAACCTTACACATCCCGTGTGACATATGCATTCATTCTGTTCTAATGTGCATATTTAATTGTGAATAGTGCAGTGACCGGATACCATGCATAAAAAGTGCTAAATAACATGCAGAGGTAAAGTGTGACTGTGGACACATTGGTTGAGAAAAAAATCTGTTCCACATTGGGGTGCCTAAGAATGGTCCCCTTAAGGTTTGCTAGGCCCTCTAAAATTTCAAACGTGCCGTTTCTCATTTTATTTTTATTATTTTTAATAATAATAATAATAATAATAATAATAATAATAATGACTGAGCTTGTGAGAGACACCACTTCAACTGTAGCCTGACAGAAACTTTCAGCAACAATAAAACTGTGTACAAGAGAAATGTACTGTAAGTAGCTTTAATTTTGGATAGTTAATCATGCAACAGAGACATCAGTGCAGCATTATCTGAATCAGACACGCACATGGCAAAAAACATCCATTTTAAGTATGTGCGCTGGAGCAGTAATGCCTGCGAGAGCTAGAGCTCTATATCTGAGCAACACACAATTATGTAATAAATTGGTTTACTAGTTTTATTCTCTGGGGATTAAATGATTAGCTTACATTGCCATAACACCTGGACGGCCGAAGGGCAGGAAGTTGAACCTGAAATGGGAAGGCCGTTTAACGATACTGCGGAGAGTCTGAAATTAATTTGAAATTTCTTGCAGGGCTTCTGTTTTCCCCCACAAAAGATCTCCTCACTCATCTCCGCTCTTCCAGCTTTAATAAGCAGAAACCATGAGCTGAATTAGCATGCCTCTGTGGCCTCTCCCGAGCCCAGTGCAAGCGCTTTCTTAGTCAGCAACCACACCCCAAGTGTACCTGAAACAAATGACCTTCTGTTTAATTGTGACAATCCCGCCTTTCCCTCCCTGCGAGCTGATGTATGTGGGGTGGAGCACAGCGGCATGGGGCCTGCTGTCTGCTCCGTTTTCCTCCAGGGTAGGCCTACAACTCAACGACCCTGGCACAACGGCGGCGAGGCCTGCCCGCCCCCGCACAGCACTCACACGGCACAAACGCCCAGGTCATCCAGCAGTTACTGTACTCTAATCTGGGCAAAATTAAATTCACACCGCTAAAACCTTGCGGAATGTAAATTTGTAGATGTTGAAATTTGTAAACATGTTTAACAACCTCCACCCTTAAATGTGGCTTTATTTGTTTGAGGGTATTCTAAATGAAGATTAAATGTAGGGCGGGAGCATTTTAGCCCTTATTTTAAATTGTCATTTATGAAAGCGAAGGATTTTCAGCAACAAATCAGTAGCTTATTTATAAATAAGGCAAGCATAACAAATAATGATTTCACTCAAATGGTTGAAGTTCTTAACACTAGTATATTTTGAAATCACATGTAAGGAATTACAGGTGTTGCAGTGATCATTGGGTTTCCACCCCTAAACACACATTTAAGGGCTTAAACTGATGCTAAATGATTGAGTTCATAAAATAAAATGTACAGCAGTACTGAACTGGGTAAGGGGAGCAGGATTATTAGGTAAGGGCTCTGAAGGGTTTGTATAATATTGTGATTAATGCATGAATCACACCTTGCAGAACCCCAGCACATGGGAAATGGTATAGTGACCCATATTCTTGGCAAGTGAGTGGTTGACTTGCCACTGACCTCTGGGGTATATGCTGTGTTAGTGATGACTTCTTTCCACAGAAATCATTTTGAAACAAGAGCTCTCAACACCCACATGTTTTATCGCAATTATAAAGCACGCTGAAGAGGGTCACCACTCAAAAGGTTGTAAGTTCGATTCTCAGGTCAGGCAGTCCTGTTTTCTTAGATACAAAAACATGAATTGCCCAGATATGGAGCTGTATAAATGGACTATGTAAATCCTGCTAAATGCCTTAGACATAAGGACTGTGAAGAAACGATCATGTCAGAAATGAAAAATAAATGCAATTCAATGAAGATCATATTTTTCCTCTTTAGGCCACGTTTTTAAACTGTTCCATGAGCCGAGATGCTTGAGGAGCAACTTAAATGGAACTTAAGATAAATCCAGCCCACTCAGTCTGAAATGGCATAAATATGAAAATTAATCGAGGTGTTAATGTGTTTGAAGTGTTTGGAAATGGAAGGATGCTATTCAAGGCTGTAAGAACAGATGTACTAGGTGCAGACCAACAATGTAGACTGAAATGCTTTCATTGGCTCTGCTTTGATTTGAATTGCCTTGCTAATTAAATGTTTTGCAAGGATCCAGGTTTAAAAGCATGAACTACTAACTTGATGCCATTTTAACATTTTATTATCCCCTGCCCCTATTTTATGTAGCATCCATCCATCCATCTCAGTAAAAAAAAAAAAAGAAAAAAAAAAAAAAAAAACAACCCACACAGGCTCCCATGTGAAAAACATTATATTTCGGCGTACTTGAAGTTTAATTATATAAACTTCAATTACACTTTAAGTATTCTCAAGTACGCTGGAGTGTTCTTTAGGTATACTTCAGCATGCAGTTCTTTCATATGGGCCGATTCATCATGGCCATGAAGGCTGCAGAACTCTTACCTTATGATGTGCAATTTCGCATCTACTCACTCAGAGAACGGGGCTTACAATAGTAACCCAACATTTTATTGAATCATGAATAATTAATGTATGTATTTGAATACATTAATTTTGTGAAAAGAAAAGATAAAAGCAAACTTTAAATTGCTATGGGGCATGGCACTGCATCTTGTGGTTGCATAAAGTTACATAATCCCGGGGGGGGGGGGGGGGGGGGGGGGGGAAGCTGACCTTTGACCTTATTCACTCATTGTGACACTGCAGTCACAGTTCACCTGATGGAAGTCTGATGCAAGGCTAGCCTTAGCCATTGCAGACATCTCCACTGTGGTATAGGCCTTGGATACAGAAAATTCACTGGGCACACCAGTCTCATTGGCCGACTGACTGGGAGACGGTGGCGACGACGGAGAGTTGGTTTCATCACACAAGGGGCAGGGTGTGTATAACTACATAGCAGGAGCCAACAGGGTAGCAGGTGTCCTGCAATTCAGCTCTCCTGTAGTACTGAGGAGAGTGAGGGTGAAAATGTTTACTGGCCTTCGAGTGAGAGGATGAGTGAATGCTTCAGCTGCTGGGCTCCTCATATACTGTACAGTGTGCTTTGCACAATGGGGACAACTATTTAAAACTGAAAGACCTCAAATCCCCCTTTCCACTTCAATAAAATAAATACATTTGTAAATGGTACGCATTTAATTTGTAGTTTGATTAAATGCAAATGCTTAGCATTAAAAATGCTCCAAATGAGGAAAAAAAGCTAGTACTTCCTCTTTCAAGTGTCTGCTGTAATTCATTTGTCTTTAAGGTTTCCCCCCCCCCCCCCGCCTTTGAAATAATCAGTGCCCTGTGCTGATTTAATTTGGGTCCTGGCATGCAATTAAAGAACTTAAAAGGAAGACCCAATGCACCCTTAGAAATCTTTATTTATTATTTTTTTTATTAAAGCAACAACAACATTAGGATATTTAGTAATTACCAAATGCCTTTTCAGATCCCTCTTTATACAAGGAAGTATTGTAAATATACATTAAAAGGCATGTTGTTGGACATAAATGGGCAAAAAATACCCGGAAGAAAGCACTATGATGGTCTGTAAGGTGTAATGGCGTATGAAAGAGTGAAATGCTTTTTATTTTAAGCAGGTCTTGCATATGATCAAAGGTTTTAGTTAGCTTTTTAAATCTAATTTATGCATTAGCCAAGGAAATGGGTTTCCTCTGCCATGAGGAAACCCATTTCAGCTTGTGAAGTGCACAGGAAAAGGGGGCCTGGAATCAGCTGGTGTTTTTGTTCCCTTAGTTATTCAAAAAAACTTAAATAAATAAATAAAAAGCAAAATTGACTGTTTCATATTGGAGTAACGGCATGATGAGTTCCAAAATTCCAACACTTGTAACGACACCTTGATTTTTAAAGTCAGGGCTATGACCTTTCGTCAAGTGAGGTGATTTTATTAGTCACCATGTATTACATAACATGCACTTTTTCAGTCTACATCAGCCCTCATAATGCTTTCAAAATGACTCATGAATTATTAATTTCATGCTTATGAAGGTGTATGGAAGTGATGGCAGTAGTTCTTGCTGGATATGCTTTGTTTTCTTTCACACCAACCATTTTCTCTTACGGTGTATATTAGGCAAAGCAGATGTAATGAAATGGTCAACTGTAATTATCAAATGATGAATAAGAAATGGATCTTGTCCACTTGTCTATAGGCCTCCGTGCAAGATATCCAGTACTGTATGACTAGTCCCATGTTATTAACAGCATTATTAATCAGCCCTGGGCACTCCTGGGTATGTGTGTTTTCATCAGAAAGATGTCATTACATTCCTTAAATGCATTTGCAGTTTTCTGTGTGGCCTTACAATCTGTACTTATTGGGCACTGCTTGAAGGAAGAAAACCATTCATGAAGTGGAATTTCATTTAAGAATATTGTTGTTTGAATGGAAATTGACCCATTTCCACTTACTAATATTTATACATACATCCCTAGTTTCCTAAACCCAACCTATATGTAGCTTCTGTTCATATTTTTCTATTTCTTTAAAGTGTGTGTACACAGATTCACTCGTTTTCAGATGAAAAAGGTATCCTCCGTTCCCTGCCTGCAGTCAGCTAACAAGTGCAATGAGAAGATGGGTCTCCTCCTGACAGCAGGCTGGTCCTGGGAGACCGAAGAGAAATGGTTTATTTTTAGTTCTCTTTGCAGAGGGAGTCTTGGGAGCAGGGGGCATTGAGCTGTGAACGATTTCTTCAGTCCGCTCCTTCCCACTGAACTTGGGATTCTGAGGTCCGTCCACCTCCGCTACCTTCACCTCCAAGACCCCTGTAACACTGCTGGCTTTTATTTTTCTTTATTGTGCACAATAGCAGTCCTGCAAACTTAGAGGCCTGATCTGTCAACATCAGGTCACAAGGGATTGAGTGTTTTTTTTTTTTTTTTTTTTCCTTCTTCCCCAGCCTTGGGTATAATCCTGATAATCCCATAGGAAATATTATACATTGAAACATGCAAATAGTCCTGAGATCTGCCTCTTTTGGCCCCAAGCAAGGGCAAAAGAGTTGATAGTCACCAATCCTTTGTCCAAAGACAGTGGAAGTGCCAAGATCAATGTGACTGGATGAACTAGTGTGCAGTGGATGAATGTCCCTTTTTGGAAGTTCAAGAGGGGCTTGTATGTCAAAGGGAAATTGTAATTGTTCGTTTGGTTGATGTGTGATAGTTCTAGTTACCTTTATTTTTTTAGGATGAGAATTATTTATTTATTTTTTAATAGAATTTTCTATTCTTCAAACCACTTAGTCTAGAAAATGTACATTTACAGAAACACAATGTCAAAACTGGTCTTTCAAATGACTGAGATCCACTTACTACAGCTTGTGTCACATGCCTTACACAAGCATGCACTCCAAAGCTACACCATATTTCCTGCCTTCATGTTATTTGCTCCAGTTCTTTATTTTACAATCTCAAATCAATTGCCCTTTCAAACTGTATGCCACATTTCTAAAATCAGCAATGCAGGCAAGTATCGGTGCAAAGAATGAGTGAAGTAGGTGTGTTAGAGTACTGCCGTTTTCATGAAGCTGTGCTTATTGAGGGTGCTATATTTTTTCACTCTAAAGTGCTCTCTGTAGGGTGCCGCAAAAAATATTTTTTGATGCCATCGTCAGTATTGTGGGTATTGTTAAATTCTCTGAACTTAGACTCAGTCATTCAAGCTGAGATATAAAGCTATTCACCTGCTGTGTCAAGAATGGCATATTCTCACACAGAAACCACTTACAAAATACAAGATGCTCCCTTTGAGAAGCCCCAAGTCAGATGAAGAAAAAAAAAAAGTCTTCTGAGAGTGATCAACTGTCATATCTTAACACCGGTAAAACCATTCCTGCCTGTCCCTGTAGTATATATGGGATTCATCTGCTGTGTTCCACCCCTGTAACAGGAATCTCTCCATTGTCACTTACTGTGATGGCAGTGACAGATCCAGACTGAGGAGGGTAAAGGGCAGGGATCCCAGCCCTTTTTGCTTGACGCTTTTCAGGATCCACTAATCCGCTTGTTCCCACGGCGACTCCCAAAACTCACAAGCAATCAAGCGGCTCTTGGCAGTTGACAGCTCCCCCACTGGAGTGTGTCCCCAGAACCCTCCTCTGAATGGGCTTCAATGTCTCCAGCGTGTCCTGTGTCAACACTGCATGTTTGAAAATTCTGATTAATTAAGGAAGACAATCCAGCACACTTGTGTTTGAGGGAACAGTTTGACCTCTGGCAACTTTTAAGCTGAACTCTAAAATACAGCCTCGCGACAGGGACTCGGGGATCAATGAAATAACATCCTTTTATTAACTGCTGAACAGATGGACAAGGCTTTCCTTTGTGGACAGGGTGTGGGGATGCATGTATTTTTCTATGTGCTTGTGTTTTTATTTTAACACGAATGGAAAAGATCATGGAAATGGTATTGTGGGCAGCAGACTAGTTCACACTACACTATGGGGATGACAACACTAGGCAATATTGCCAAGAGTTTCATATTATTGATGGTTTGATATTTTTTAATTGGTTTTCCGATACAAATTAAACAAGTAGTAAACTGAAATATACTGTAACTGCAGAAAAATAAGGATCAAAATGCAGCAGTGCATTTCATTATTTTTATTAGGAACATGAACACCAAATGGTGTAAAATGTCAAATAAATTAAATTCAAAAATTGGATAGCAGAACTAAAGAACCATAAAAAAAAAAAAAATATATATATATATATATATATATTAAACTCCAACCTGAAAATATTACGATGCAAAATGAAAAAATAAAAAATCAAGCTTCAAGAAAGCAAGCCAATATGCTATTTCTGCAATGGGATGCATCGGCTTCTATTTTTTGCCACTTTAAATCATAGCTGATGCAGTAAACATCCAAACTTCAAAGGTCATGTGTGATAGTTATTTAAACAAGACCAGGTTAAAACCTAGTATATGGCTGGACACACGTGATCCGGCCAACCAATGGTGTAACTTAATCAGTCAGTCACTCAGACATTCGTGTTTGTAGGGCTGGCCTCGCTGTTGAGGTCCAGCCAAAAATTATGCAGATTAGGCTACTACTCTTATTTGTGTTTGTATGACATCCACTCAGCTGCAAGGTCTTGCAGCTTCCAAAATTAGATCACAGAAAATAAAGAAAATCATGATTTAAAAAAAACAAACTATTGATAATTGTCAAAATGGTTTCTTGCCCAACCCAACTTCCAGGTATTCCTTCATTTAAAAGTGCAACCAGGTGCAGCAGAGGTTTCACTGCCAGTCTTACCAAGTCATTCTACTATCAATATCTGTGATAAAGATTTCGGTTTCAAGATTCAGTAATTATTTATAGACTTGAACAATCCATTTGAGAAATAAACAAAAAGAAAGCAGGGGTAGGTATTTACAACTAAACACTAAACACTTTAGACCAGTGTAACTATTCAGGTCATTTTGGTTTTATAGCTTATTGTGTAGAAGACAGTATATACTTCCCAATGGTATAACGCAAATTCTCATTTGATTATCAACATTTTAAATAAATATTTTCTTTTTCTGCAAGGATTCAGACCCATCCTGAACAGCTTTAACTGTTACTTCTTCACAGTAGTAAACTCTAACATTATGCAGTAATGTAAATATAATCGTGACACATTTCCTCCCCTTCGGTTTTTGAAAGAATTTACTAGTTGTCAACTCAGCATGGCTAAAGCAAATTCTCTGGGGAGAGGGTCAGAAGAGGAGGAAGCATGAAGTCTAGCCAGGATGCATACTGTACAAAGACATACATTACTGCGTTTAACATTTGTCATAAGAGCAAACAGTTAGCCTTTGCTAATCATGCTCAGAACTTTTGTAATGGGGGCTAACTAACAGCAGTATGTATAGCATCAATGATAGTGTACCTGGGGCATAGTGTAGTGGCCTGCTTTGTTCATATTCATGTCACTCGCAATGAAATAGTTTCAAGAGGTTTGTGATCATAAAAAGGAGAAAAAGGAAAATAACCCAAGTGTGGGATATTATTGTGTGAAGTTGTATGAATTCTGTGCACTTACAAGTGGTCACAAGGTACAGACATTAATGTTCTTAAGGACTGAGAGTCTGTAGTCAGTGGTTATTTGTGAAGGAAATCCAGATTTGTTTAATTTTACAGATTAGATTCATTTTGTGTGTAAAGATGTGTAGAGAATTTAAATTACACAACAATACTTGTGCTTGTATAGCTCTGAAAAATCTAAATAGTTTCTTTGCTTATATTTTAGTACTGCTTAGACATTCCTTTACTTCAGGCAGCCTCCTGCATTCATTATCAGTCTTAATTTAATCCTCCAGCTAATTACAACCAAGTACATGGAGAATTTACTTAGTACCTTTTAATCCAAATGTGGCAGCTGCAGAGATGTCTGGTGGACAAATAGAATTCATCCCAGAAAACAAGGTTGAGAAACTCATGGACCCATTATTAAACATTGGAACCACTTTCTGGGTTAAATTGCACTATTAGCCTAACATGATTGCACAGTGAAAGCTGGAGGAAGAAAAAAAAAAAAAAAAAAAAAAAAAAAAAGCATTCATAAGCATTTATTCCTCCATACCTTTTTTTAAAGCATGCAGGTAAACACAAGGGACAGCCTTGTTAAGTGTAGGTTTGTGTTTAAGTGTAACTTAAATGTTTCCCCTGTATGCATTTAGTCCTTTCTGTGCATTTGACATCGGTAATTTTGGAATTTTTTTTTTTTTTTTTTACATTTATAGCAAAACCATATTTCCATAGCATGTCTTTTGTCTGGGAGATAAGCCATTTCCACCAGATTATCACTTTCTGAAGCACGCAATCACCTCAAAGAGTTCAGTTCGAGTGCAAAACGGTAATTATCCATATGTTTACTGACAAAGTTACAGCATTACAATGACAATGTTTTTGTACACTGGTTTAGCTGGTACATAAAATGAAGCCATTTAGGCTGGTTAAGATTGCTCAGGTGTAACCTGGTTCTTCATCCAAGATGTGCTGTGCGGGTTTAACAGTTGTGATATGACTAGCCTGAATCCCTGAGAACACCAAGTCCTAAGCCATCCCTCGCTGGTAAAATTACAAATGTGACATCCATTAAAAAAAAAAAAATCCTTTTTTGGTTTAATTCATATGTAATTTAGGGCACTCATTTTAGACCTCAAAAATATGGCGGGAGAGAATGAAAATTTACATATAGGACCCACTACAGCAGATTAATCAAGGCTGGTGGCCATTGGCAAAAGCAAATGCATTGGTTTTAAAAGCAGGTGTTAACTTCCAGCACAAGGTCAACATGCTTTCCAAGGGCTTGTGTGTTTAACAGGTATGTATGGAAAACCAGCTGCGTTGTCACACAGAAGGCAAGCAAATAATTGTGAATGACATGAGCCACTTAATTATTAAAAGGTGTTCGGAAACACATACTAGCTACATTTGCCATAATTTTGAGGATGCATTCTGGTCTGTCGTATTAATGCCCAGCTAAATGTGGGGGGGGGGGCAGACTTTGTATGACAGAGCGCTGTGATAAGGGGGGGGCAGGGACAGACTTGATCGAATAAAGCTCGGTGGTATGGGGGAGAAGGGGGGGGGGGGGGGGGGCGGGGGCTGGACAGACTTGCCATAATAAAGCTCTTTCGTAAGGGAGACAGGGACAGACTTGATGTAGTAAAGCTCAGTTATTTATCACTTTAAGGAGTTTGTGCAGAGCTAAATCCCCTGTCCAACATTTAAGTAATTATGTGAAATCAATAGAATCTTGTAGGTGTTAGTTTTTTTGTTAATGTTAACGGTTAGAATTAAATTGAATTTTTGGTGTACGTTTGCTGTTTGTTTGTGCTACTAAAGGCCTTCAAGACATAATTCATCATCCACTTCCAAAGTGTTGCCTTTCTACCAGCAATAAAACTCTGTCCAACTTTTTTCCCTAGGTAATACAAATTTTTGTTCTTTTATATTATTAACAGACATGGCTCAATTACCTCTAGAAATAATTCTTATTTTTTAAGGTAAACTAAATATAATACCTCTATTAGCCCCCTAATGAATATTGTGTCAAGGGTCATAGTGCATTATAATTCCCACAAGTGAAATACATTATAAATGTTCTACATAATTATCTGTACAGAATTCATAATATAACTGCAGTAATCCTGCATTATAATGATTAAAAGCCACTATACATGATTTGTTTGTTTTAAGGAAAGTGATATATCACTTATATCACCGACATATCATATGAGGTGATTATATAACATAACTATTAGCTAAATAATCAGCGTAACAGTTCTATTACTAAGGTAGGCAGCAATAATGTTTATGAACATCTTAGGTCTCATCTTTGCTTACATCATTCATTATGCACATTCAAAAAAAAAAAAAAAAACACATTTATAAGAGTAACTGTTCGACAGTTGTGCTTTGCCAGTAATATTGGCAGTTGTGTCTGTAAAACCGCCAATATTACAAAAAGAGAGACACTGCAGAGAAGCATCTTTCGTCCACTATTTAAGGAGTCCTACCTGTTTAACCGCTTCTAGTAACTCTTCAAAAGGTGCA
Source organism: Anguilla anguilla (assembly GCF_013347855.1). NCBI lineage: Eukaryota > Metazoa > Chordata > Actinopteri > Anguilliformes > Anguillidae > Anguilla > Anguilla anguilla. Next base: position 16,400,976 of record NC_049218.1, on the reverse strand, counting down.
GGGTACACATTGTCAGCCTTTGACAAACTTTCTCCTTTATAAAGAATAAGCAAGCTTTTTTTCCTGGTTTCCATAGATGTTTTGGTTGTCTTCCTAGGCTCATAAATCTCTCTGGGTCTGCTCTGAAACCCCAGAATGTCACAGACCAGTCAGTCATGCCAAATCTGCCCCACTTTCAAAATCTTATTTGAAAGCATCTCTCATTGAACAGGCTTACCTAAATTGCTTTCTATTTTGGTTCGGTAGTCATAATCTGACTTGCTCTGGTGGAGACCTCTTTAATAAGCTTGCATGAATCCCATGACACTGCCAATCTCTCACATTTGCTTGTCTTTTGTTTATAAGGTGACTGGTTTTGATGAATATTAAATTACTGTATCGGTTGTATGATTCAGTGCATCATAGGATTTCTTGTGTCACAAATGCAATTCACAGGGTAGGATTATGACATTACCCTTTTTCATTTATAGCATGACATTGAGTGGAAGAATGGAGGTAAACATTCGAGTTACGGTCATTTTTAAGTGTCTCGCCTAATGAATCATGACTGAGAAATTGAACCTCCCATTCCAAACAACTGTTTTACAACTTGTGAATTTATTTTGAATATACCATGATTTAGCAGAGTTTGCCATGTTTCAAGTTGAATATCGCTTTTCAGGGCTATTATACACAATGTATTACTTTGAGGGGGGGAGACATTACTTTCATAGTGACAGCCGTATGCAAAACTTCACCCCAAAATCCCAGAGAAAACATCTCACATTGTCTTTCACAGTTGTTTCATGGCAATAAGACCATGTTAATGCAGTGGAGAGGAGTGCTTAGACCACAACAGTACCACCGGAGTGAAGAAAGGACTCTGGAAATTACACCAAGCATAAGAATAGTTCGATAAAAAGGCCAGAGTTTCGGACAGACTTTGTAAATTTTTGAACAGCAGATGGTAAACAGCAAAAGTCTCCAGGTCATGAGACGACCCATATTGAAGAGAGGATGGCAGAGAGATGGATAAGCAATCTGGGGCTCCTTTCACTGAAAGCCATGCTTGTGATTTGATGGATTGTGATGTGAGCTTAATAATATATATATAGAATAAATGCTTCTGTAACTTCCAAAGGAAATATTTTTTTAAAAGCAAATTGGTTTTATAATTTTGCATTATAGCCTATTGTAAATGTGATATGACATTCCACATGCATTATGCCACAGAGAATGTTTGTCAAGCCATCATCATGGTTACCATAGAAAATGCAGATATTTTGGTGATAATGGAAAGAAACCCTTTTCACTGCATTTGTAGGGCCTCAGAGATCAATAACTTCATGCACGCTCGAGACAGCTGATAATGTAGGGAATATACTTTTTCCACAAGTCACATTTACATATAGGGGATATAGTGATACCATCCTTCTACAATACATTAGTCTCATTAAGGAAATATACCAACTATAGTCAACTTCTATTAATTAATACACATTAGTTAATATTAAAATCACAATATTATTCAGCCAAGAGGTGAAGGCACTTTGGGAGTTTTTTTATTAGCATTGGTTGTCTCAATTCAACACAATTGATATGAATACGGACAACCTAGGAAAATAAAGTTTTGCACACAAAGATCCTAATAGGGCAAAGCAAAGTTAGTAAAGAACAAATAAATTAAGGTGGAGGGAGGTTCTGAAACTAGCTGGAGCTAGTGATGAAAATGGTGCATGACGCGTACTACAAAGATAGAGGATAACCATGCAGTCAGTGTGTTTGTATCGAGAAGCATGCCGTGCCATGAGCTCTTTTTTCTGTGCATGGTGTATATTAAAATGCAGCACAGTGGATGACGTGTAGCAAACCTTAAAAGAAATGTAAAATATGGAACGTTTACAATAACCATTCAATGAACTAACCATTAGCGCAGTTGCATACAATTCTTTGTGGTACTTGCTGGATCGCATAGCATCCAGGCATCTTGTCTGTGCTCCTCTGTGGCTGAACGCCGAGGGTAGGCCCATATGCGAGCTTGTTTCTCGGTTGAGCACACCTTGCAAACTGTTCCCGGCTTACGTGTTGCGCACGAGAGGAAGACCAGGGAGTCCGGTGAGCGAGGAAAGAGGCAAGTAAGATCAACCGAAGTTGTTGGCCTTTCAAAATAATTTTATTGCTAGTTGTGAATTTCTGTCACTCGGTATTGAATTAGTGCAGAAAATTGTGGCTGGGACATTTAGCTACATTACTTGTAATGTGGTAGAAGAGTTTCCTGTGGAAGGTATGGAATTGTAGTTCTATCATCCCTATGATAAAATCCAATATTACGCTTCAATCCTGAGGGGAACAAGTATGCCCTCATCACCAATATGTGGTGGAGTCCAACTTATTAACTTCTGGAATAAGTTAGACACACTTGTATTTTCATGATTTTCCCAATGATAGTTGTCAAAAGTTGGCCTAGCATATTTTCATGGTCTCTTAAAAGCCATTTTGCAAATTACAATATTCCATTATGCATTTGATGCCTAAACGACAAGTACTGATTTTATTGAACTGGCACAAGAGTGACAGATCAAGATACAGTACACAGCACACAGTTTTAAAATATCAGTACAGACTAGAAGGCAGAATGAGACAAGAAACTTCAATGAACAATCTTTCAGAACCAAATCATGCATTGCTGAGCTGTACCTGAACTAATGTACCAAGGCTACTGCGAACAGGAAGGGATTTAACAAATGGTATTGCAACACTCGCCCTCAGTCGAACAAACCTCTCAATTTTGGTAGGCCGAGTGTCAAGTGTTTTAAGCTGAAATGTAGCCAAATTTTAGATCGTTACAATTTGTCAGTTTCATGTGTCAATGATTTTTACACCTGAAAACACCACTATACAATCTTACAAGATATAGCACTAGATCTTGTTGCAGTCACTGAAAAACGACCATATTCAACAAGGTATTACTTTTGAAAGGGGATTGAAAATATTACTTTCCTCTGTTATACTGTCCACATCAGCACCTCATTTTTAAATAAACCTCTTAATAATAAAAACAAGCTTGAAAAACAAATTTTTCAAAATAAAATGGTTACTATTCTTGAACCCTTTTAACTAGACATAACCCTGGTTTCTTATTATTAAATTCATAATTACTCTAAATATTTCTGAAATAAAGTAAAAGAAGCTCAAACAGTGGAAGTGAACATCAACTCATTTTTATTAGAGTGGATACAAATGCGATGAGGCTGTGCCTGATGGGCTTAGAAGTACAATCCAGACACAGCTACAAAGATGGACAAAATCTTGGTTTAAGTTTGATAACACCACCAAAACAAAGCATTCCGTGTTGTTTTTTGTTTTCCAGAGCTATATCTAGGCAAGTTTCCAAAAAAGACTTTTGGAGACTCCAAACGAACACTTGCTAACCAAATTATGTGTCATTAGAGGTGTAAAATTCATTATACACAACATGGCCAATATACAGGACTGCTAGCTCAGTTATAGTTCCTCGTACACTACATGGCCAAAAGTATGTTAGCACCTGACATCCAACATCTCATCCAAAATTATAGGCATTGATATGGAGGTGGTCCACCTTTTGCTGCTATAACAGCCTGCACTCTTCTGGGATGGCTTTATACTATACGTGGGAACATTGCTGGAGGGCTTTGCTTACTTTCAGTCAGAACAGCATTAGTGAGGTCAGGCACTGATTGGGCATTTAGGCCTGCCTTGCAGTTGGCTATCCAAACGATCCCAGAGGTGTTGGATGGGTTTGAGGTCAAGGCCCTGTGCAGGCCAGTCAAGTTCTTCCACACTGATCTAAAAAAAAAACAAAAAACAAAAACAAAACAAAAAAAAAAAACATTTCTATATGGACTTTGCTGTGTGCCTGGGGGCATTTCCATACTGAAAGAGGAAAGGGCCTTCCCCAAACTGTTTGGGAGGCACAGAATTCTCTAGAATCTAACTGAATACTGTAGCATTAAAATGTGCCTTCACTGGAACCAAGCGGTGTACAGATACCTTCGGTGATATAGTGCACGTTATACTATCTGCTCATGGAAGTAGTAGTGGCTTGCTTTCCTGCTGTCTGTCAGCCTCCCCCTCCCCCTTCTTGCCTTTCCAACTTCTGGAAGATTGTAGAAAATATACATTAGTTATTAACATACTAATTGCAAAATAATTTTGTTGTAAAACAACGTTTGTAGGCATGACATCTCAAGAACGTTGAGACTCATGCATAATGTTTCCAGTGTGGATAGTATGATGTACTATCCACACCGGAAAAAATGTTTTTTTTTTTTTTTATGCAGGAGAAAACGTGTTCTTTTATGCAAGCGTAATAATGAAACTACATTTCTAACGGTGTATCTAAAATACTCAATATTCACCAATTGCTTGCCGCTGGCCGGCAGTGTACTGGGCAGACATAGTCCATGTTGAGTAGTTGCAGATCTCATTGGCTATAGTGAGGGACTGCTTGGCCTGTACTGGTCAGAGAGACAGCTTACAGAGAAGGCTCATTTTGTTCCAGAGAATCTCTTAAACCAGAAATAACAACATTCTGTAGTACACAAGATTTTTGGCATGTATGCAACAGTGAAACTGATAATTCCTCCAGAGAATTTTTTTGTCAAAGTAAACAATGGGTCATTCTCTTGAAGGTTCCGTTTTGGGACTAAAAATTACTATGGATTTTGTTTGCTGGATTCTTGCTGTGATAAGCATATCGACTTATATCGACACATGTTGCCTGTGGATTTCCAAAACGCAAAAGGTGAGGACACCAAAGCTCGTTTTGCCACCCCATGTTAAAAAATAATTGTTGCAAAAACGTTGGCATCGTAAAATAGTTTAGATACATTACCATGATTTAACACTTTAAAACGCTGTATCATAGTACCAGACTGAAAATTTCACAGGTTAAATAAGCGGTTCAAGAGAATGAGCCACTAGTACTATTGATGCACGTGCATTTGTTTGCACGTGCGCGTGTGTATGTGCGCGTGGGGATATCCATCGAAAATGGGTTGGAGGAGGATGTTTAAAGCAATTTTTCCCCACCACAAAACATCCTTTGAAAAATAAGTGAAATCATTTTTTTTATGGGATTTCAGGACCTTCGTGGGCCCCCTAAGTGACTACAGGTCCCCAAGTTGCCGCTTATCGCTTCTAGCCAGGGCTGGCCCAGTTCTATAATCACACTGTTTGCAAATGCTAACAAAGCAGGTGCACTTCAATGCTTGCCATTTCAAACCAGGATGTACAGCCGAGCGTATCGATGATGCGCTGAACACACATCGTGTTTGTCAGTCCCTCACAAGTGCACAGCATCATCAAATGCACTCCAGCATATCGCTGTCCTGCATGGGGTACAGCAGCACTCAGCCAATGACAGCTCTGGAGTGCACCGTGCACGATACGTCTTTATCAGCACATGCAGCATGTCAGGAAATAATGCACCTTACACATTATGGAATCTATTTAAAAAAAAACAAAACAAAAAAACAAAAAATACAGGTGATACATAATGTAGCACAATTTGAATATGATAAGGGGATAAAAAATTAAAAAAAACTAACTGGGTCAAGTGTAACATGAGGTTGCATTGTTTTGGAATAATGTTTGTGTTCATTCTGGCCCCAATCATTTATCATCTGGATTCATGTTTGTCAGTTTGATATGTAGACCTGTTTAAGAATGTATTTATTATTAACAATAGGAAGAGAGAAGTTGGTTGCATGCTTTAGTATTCATTTCTCACCCAGAAAATGCAATTGTTTTGTTTAATGAAAAATTTTTTAGTGCATGTTGGTGTGAAAACACCCAAAGATGATCTGTTCATCATATTAAAAAATAATTTTAAAAAAGAATAAAAGTTGGATTTCATTGCACACTAGCAGGTAAGAGAGCTTACTTGCTCTCTGCTACATTATCTTTTGAATTCTGAAACTCCATAATCAATTCAAAAACAGAAATACTGATTATGAAGGGAAAACAAAAAGATGATTTGGACTCAGTTCTTGTCCAATCCTTAATTGAGGACACATTTTGTTGAAATCCAGGCCAGTATTTCCCCACAGTGCTTTGTGTGCATTAATGAACAGATGGTGCTATTGACTAAATTAGATGAAGTTGCAGTATGTGTACAGGACAGACCAATGAGGAGGCATGCAATATTATGGGTGATGGAGGATTTGAAATTATAGAATGTACAGGAAAACATTGTTACTACTACCACCATTTTCTTCATAAAAATAAATATTATTATTAATAATAATAATAATAATAATAATAATAATAGATGCAGCAATAGCCCACTTTGGCCTTTTATTTTGAGAAGGTTGTGTAGCTGAATTTTGTATTTTCATCAGGTCACAGTCAACAGAAGTAACAGTTTGAGGACAGTCTGTGGTCATAGATATTCTTTCTGGAAACCATGAAGTGCCAAATTATTTTCGTTATTGGTATGGAGTATTCTCCACTGACAACTACTTTAACAAAATTTTCAAATGTGTAAGTGATGCAGAAGCTCTCCAGAATGGCAGTAGGGTTTGCCTTGGGGTGCAGATCCTTGTGGCTATGAATCTGTGCGACCTCGTGTTGCCTGTGATGCATGGTTCAGCATAAAGTTAATTCAGCGGTGCTGCTACATTTGTGCTTTCACATACAGACAGATCCATATGCTACACATTAGCAGAAGGCTTCTGGCCTTGTCCTCCAACTGCCAGCAGTTTCACGTTTAGCTGAGTAGCTCATTTTTTCCCCATCCAAAGTTGGAACGGTGACAAGAGTCTTATTTGCATTTTCTGTTGCCGTTACGCATGAAGAACCCAAGTGGTCTTTCAATAATTCATAGAGGCAGGACGTACATATTTGTAGTCAAAGTAGTTTTTGTTTTATCCATTTGCAATGGGATCCTGCTTAGTGCAACGGAAGGCCAGGCCTCAGTGACCTCACTTCCACCAACTCTCCAATGTACTGTAGAAAGGAAGATTAAGGTGATGGCGAGGCCTTATCAGAGTTATGCTCCAGAGATCAGGGGGGCAAGAATCTACACTAGCCTCTTGTTAATTGAGGCTGTAAACTGTGGTTCTGGTGGAAAGATACGTAGTAAATGGCTGGATGGTCACCGTGGGCCCAACCTAAATATTTCAGAACCCTGGAGGCAGTTCTTCAATATAACATATGGGTAATAAAGGGTTATTAAACCTGATTTTTAGGGGGGGGGGGGAAACGGAAATCGTTTTAGAGATTTCAGAAACCTGTTCGTGATAGTCTATAGCTCTCAGCTCCAACTATGTAAACATGTGTACTGATTAAATATACTTGAAAAACTTCTGAAAGAAAAGTTACCTGGCAACATCATTGCTTTCATTATCCCTTTTGAAGCATTCTGGAACTATGGATCTCATTCACTGCCCAGGTAGATGTGTCATGGTCTTTTTGACTCTGAAGTTTGCCTTATGTTTTTCAACACTGAATCACTGCTGAATGGCTAATGTTTCCATTCATGGAAAATCCTTCTGAAGTGTAATATTAATGCAGAGGCACTATGAATTTCACTCTTATGCACAGTATGCAGTTTTGCTCATTATGCATATTTAATTTGTATAAGCTACATGAGTAAACAGGTCTCAATATAATTGTACAATTTCAATAGAAAATAATGGAAAGAGAATGGCACAATGACAGTGGCCTGGACTGGGTTCTTAAGGGAATCTGTCCAAGTCAAAACAAAAAGGTAGTTGTATTCACTCCATCTACATTTTAAACCTGAAAGATATGCAAGCAAGTTTTTGCTTTTTTGTGTGTGTGGGCAACAGCAATGTAATTTATTACTAGTTTAGCCACCTAACTTTCATCACATTGAACCAGGAAGCTAGCTAAACATTACGTCCAGTGCAAGCATTATATATATTACTTTAACTATAACTAATTAACATTAACTATATATATTATATATATATATATATATATATATATATATAGTTAAAGTACGTTGGGCTGCTCTTTTGTCCCATATCATATCAGCATTGTGCTCAGTACAGAGCATCACTCATTTCCCCCTCTGGCATCCTTGCATTATTCACCATCAAAAATGATAGCAAATGCATTTCTTTATTATTTATCCCAATTAAATACATGGCAACCTTCCAGCACACTGCTTGTGGCAAACATTTCAGTGGTGGAATTTTACCATTCTGCCCCTTCCTCTTATTTGGCAGTTTGGGAGTATATCAGTAACCCAAATGTTTGGCAGGGACCTGAATCTCACACCCAAGCAATGGGGTCCCTCTAACAAAATCATTTCAGCATTTGGCAGAGACTTATCCAGAGCGACTTTGATTTACTTAAATAAAATAAAAAAAATAAAATAAAAAAAAATACAAACAATCCATATACAGCTGGATATTTTACTAATAATTCAGATGGAGTACCTTGTTCAGGGACAGTGGTAGTGTCTGGGAATTGAATCCACAACCTTTGAGTAACAAGCCCAGTTCCCTTACCATTATAAACCCCCACATATGCTTTCCTTCTCTCAAAACGGACACATGAACAGGCCATAAACCGAGGTTTGTTAAGGAGTTGTAAATTGTATTCATGACAAAGGTAATCCAAAAAAGGGAAATCGGGATTGGTGGTTCTTACTTTACATTCAACAGAAAATAAATTGTGATCTGATGTTCAATAAACAATTACAATTAATTCTGTGATTGATTAAATGCATGCAAGTCATAAAATAAGCATGACTCCATACCTCATTGTGAAATAAGTGATTTAAAAGATTTATATTCTTTATAAAAATTAGTATGTACAGTTGGTATACATTTTTTCTTTGGCAAAATCAGATCTATAATTATTGTGCTGGAAATGCATATTTGAAGACTGATATTAGCATTTAAAACTGTCAACTCTGTTTAATTGAAATCATTCTTTAGGTGAGTGAAATAATTAAATGCAAACAAAACCAAAATCACTATAAAGGGATTTTGTTCCTCAGCATCCATCCTTCAGCCAGTCTCCCTGCTCAGAAAGATCTTGTTAACAGCTGCTTGCTCATTTAGTTCTGAATTGATGTGTTAATTAGAAGGGGGGGGGGGGTGTATACTTCAGTTCTGATGGGGCTGTCTAGTCTAGTGAGAGATACCAACATCTACCAACTGTTCACCAGAAAGCTCAGAAAATGTGCCTTTTCTGATTTTTATTTCTCAAGCATTTTTCAAACTCTGCTGACAGCCATTGTGTACGAGAGTTAGATTCCTGGGTTTGGTGCACATGGAATGCAGCAGAGGTACTGTTGGGATGTGCCGTGAGTTCTGTAAGCTTACTTGACTCATTGCTAGTAGGCACAGGTCCAGTACTCCCCTCAGGCATTTACATTTGACCTCACTCACCACAGGAATTTCTACCCTAGTAATTCCAAGTCCCAGCTGGGCTAAAATTGACAGACGAGCTGTTGGAAGACTTCAACACTTATTCCTATAATGGACTCATGGGCTTATTCTTATAATCCCCCATTTGCCTTGGTACTCCCACCCCACCCCAATATCCACACTGTTTAGTCACAAATGTGATGCATTCAATCATTTTCATAAATTAAATATTAAGGTGGCAAGTGTGCCAAACATGTTGAAAAAGAAACCAATACCTACATTTGCTACACGTTGCTCTTAAAGCAGCTACCATGGATCAGTATAGTTCATGATCTGCTGCCGCCAAGTAGAATACATTTTGTAAAAAAAAAAAAAAATTTTTTAAATCAATTTACTAATTGTGCCAGCACTCCTGGAGTCTTGTGAAAGACTAAAGTGCCCATCCCCAATCTTAGTATCACCAACTGAGAGAAACATGTTAATTCACAACCAGACTAAGTACTTTTTCCCCCCCAAGTATAAAATGCACAAGGAACGAGTTACACTGCTTTGGACACCACTGAAAGCCAACAGTATAGCTAAATCATTCCATCACCTTGGGTGTCCAGTCTGGAAAGTCCATTTGTGTAATGTATGTAAATACATTAAATTATGCAAATACAAGTGAAAAATTTCAACAGCTTTTCAGTGGCTTCCTTTGATTTCTTGCACTGCCTGTCTAATGATTTAAGACTGTACAAACCACCATTAAGTGGTAATTTCTTGTCAGTTTCATACTATTGACTGATAATCTTCCTTCTTTAAACTATGGAGGAAACAGAAGATTCTGATGGTGTAATGATCAAACAAGATAATTAGGGTCAATTCAAGTTAACCAATGTGATACATCCTCAGCTGTTACATATTGCTTTTTACGTGAATCACAATGAGCTTCTGTCACTGAAAATAATGCAGTTCAGGCATAGTAAAATAAATGCTTGCTAAATTCTTACAGTAAGTAAATGAAGATTAATTGAATATTGAGATGTTTGGTGGGGTGACAGGGAAAGAAAAGATGACAAGTTTAAAAATCAAATCTGATTCTTATTCAGTGTTATGAAGAAAATGAAAACGATCACAAATGACACTGTTGTGGGGATGGCTGGTTTAAGCAGCCACACCTGTCCTGGGTCAAGCTAATTAGACCTGGCTAGTTATCCAATTGGTTAGGAATTGGATAATTGGCCAGGCTGATTGGGCCCAGGAACAGGGGTGGCTGCACCTGTGCGTAGTGAGGCAAGGGGAGCCTCGGTCATGAGTTTTACATCTGCTCCTTGGCTGTAACATCTTGCTACCCTTGAAAATAAATGTGGACTGCTGGAACATCATCTCCCTGTGTCTCTGTGCTGGAGGGGCCCTAGGAAAGCCACTTCGGTGGCCTGTGGCAGGCTTGTTTGCCACAGACACTTAACATGTTCATGGTTCCATACTTCCATGGAATACCAAAGCAACAAGAGTGAAGATGTATTCACATTACGCACCTTGTAGTTCAAATTTTATATTCTAATATTTAGTATTCATTGCAGTGGATCATATTATTCATCCCTTAGTTGTAGTTAGGTGTTCTCCAGCAGCACTGGTCTTGCAATTCCTGATTAAAAAAAATAAATAAAAAAAAATAAAAAAAACCACACTTAATGACCTCTTCATAACACCATTAGCCAACAGCAACCAGTGTTGCTTAGGCGACCATTTGTACCCCCAACCCCTCAATGTGACCTTCAAGTGCATTTGACAGTCAGTGCACAAGAGTAGATCAAGAAATTCAGCTCCCCTAAGAAGGAAGTCATGCTGTCCTTCATGGCTGCTTACCAACAGGCCAGCAGGAAACCGGACTGTGGGAAGTGCTTGTCATATGAATTTCACAGAACATAATCCTGCTGCAATCAGTTCATTTTGATTTATAACCTTATTTTTTATAAAATTGTAATTTTTAGGGTGCCATTTGCATGAAAGGTAATGCAGCATGCGAGACATAGCAGTTATGAACAGCTATTAGACATGCAACTAGAAGGCTGCAATAGGCTTGTCCAAAGGACATTGATGTTTCTTGTAAAGAAAGGCTTGCTGAAATGGTTAAAAAAGGATGACATTTTGTATTAAATGCCTCTAAAATAGTGATCAAGTCCCTCTTCAATGTGCAATTAACAAATGCCTCTCCAGTTTAGAATCTTTGTAGTTTCTCCTTTTCCCACCCCATTATAAAATCATTTCATTATTCAACAGCAAATGACAAAAGGACTTGTCTACAGTTGTGAAACTTTAAACCAATAAAATAAGAAATTGCCTGCAGGGCTAGGTAAACATTTAGGAAAGGCATATGAATTTGTAATGGATAACCATATAGCTAGCTCTACTAGCCACTCAAGCACAGATAGCCCTGCATAAGGCTCCAGCTAGCATAGGGTTGTATTCATTTTATTTTTTTAAAATAAAACACCCAGAAAATAGCTAGGCCTCTCAATACAATTACTACTACTGATGCTGCTGCTGCTGCTCCATTGATATGACTACTAAAGTAAAGAAAAACCTCAAATAAAAGCTCCACAGACTGGTAGACCTTCAAGGCGCAAGGAGCTCTAACATGGAGCATAGCAAAAGAGTAGGATCAAGAATGACTGCAGCCCATTTTCTGCCACTTTTAATCCCAACTGGAAGGGCGTTGTCACACCCTGATTGGACAAGAAAAGAATGCACAACAGCTGCTCTCAATGACTAATTAAAAATCAGTCTCCAAGACACTGATCAGGTGATCCGCATAGCCCTACAATTAACTGCTGAGTCAAAGGAATCTCAAACTGAGTGAATACAAAATCGAGAAGAAATGTCGAAAAAGAAAAAAAAGAAAAGAAAACAATGACACACACTGTATGAAACTAACTAGAAAGCACAGGATATGGGTGACTGCAACAAAGCGAACGAGAGATGTTTGAAGAAATGAAACTAATGGCAGTAGAAATCTGGGTCAATCACATAGATTTTTAGCAAACACACTTTAATGAATCGCTCTCATTCACCCTCTCTGATTGCAGCAGAACACCCTACTGCAAACAGGTTCTTGCATGCTCTCTCACCAAAACTGCAAGATGTTTATATTGGTCAAAAAAGGATTAAAAAAAAAAAAAACGTGTTATTTATTTTTTTAAAATCTATATGAATACAAAACTACAGAAATCATGGAAGCCATAGAATATATATGTAAATAATCACAAGATAACGACTTTCCGATCTTGACCTTGTGCTCGCGACTTAAGGGAAGTTTTTCTCGTGATCACGACTTATTTATCTGGTGATCTCGACATAAGGGAAGTTTGTTTTCTCTGACCTCGACATAAGAGAAGTTTGTTTTCTTGTGATCACGACTTATTTATCTGGTGATCTCGACATAAGGGAAGTTTGTTTTCTCTGACCTCGACATAAGAGAAGTTTGTTTTCTTGTGATCACGACTTATTTATCTGGTGATCTCGACATAAGGGAAGTTTGTTTTCTCGTGATCACAACTTATTTACCTGGTGATCTCGACATAAAGGTAGTTTCTCGTGATCACAATTTATTTACCTGGTGATCTTGACATAAAGGTAGTTTCTCGTGATCACAATTTATTTATCTGGTGATCTCGACATAAGGGAAGTTTGTTTTCTCGTGATCGCGACTTATTTATCTGGTGATCTCGACATAAGGGAAGTTTGTTTTCTCGTGATCACAACTTATTTACCTGGTGATCTCGACATAAAGGTAGTTTCTCGTGATCACAATTTATTTACCTGGTGATCCTGACATAAAGGTAGTTACTCGTGATCACAATTTATTTATCTGGTGATCTCGACATAAGGGAAGTTTGTTTTCTCGTGATCGCGACTTATTTATCTGGTGATCTCGACATAAGGGAAGTTTGTTTTCTCGTGATCACAACTTATTTATCTGGTGATCTCGACATAAGGGTAGTTTTTCTCGTGATCACAATTTATTTACCTGGTGATCTCGACAAAGGTAGTTTCTCGTGATCACAATTTATTTACCTGGTGATCTCGACATAAAGGTAGTTTCTCGTGATCACAATTTATTTACCTGGTGATCTCGACATAAGGGAAGTTTGTTTTCTCGTGATCGCGACTTATTTATCTGGTGATCTCGACATAAGGGAAGTTTGTTTTCTCGTGATCGCGACTTATTTATCTGGTGATCTCGACATAAGGGAAGTTTGTTTTCTCGTGATCACAACTTATTTACCTGGTGATCTCGACATAAAGGTAGTTTCTCGTGATCACAATTTATTTACCTGGTGATCCTGACATAAAGGTAGTTTCTCGTGATCACAATTTATTTACCTGGTGATCTCGACATAAGGGAAGTTTGTTTTCTCGTGATCGCGACTTATTTATCTGGTGATCTCGACATAAGGGAAGTTTGTTTTCTCGTGATCACAACTTATTTATCTGGTGATCTCGACATAAGGGTAGTTTTACTACAGCCAATTACAGCCAAGTGGGATCAACCACACACACTTCTTTGCTATTGGTTGAGGCTGCGAATTTGCTGGTCAAAGTTCACCAAAGTTGAACTCCACGCGAAACGAAGATGCGAGTTTGCCTCGCCACCGGAAGCGAATGTTTTATTCGCCCCTTCGCTCGCACAGAATGGAAGTGAACGGGAGGCGAATATTCGCCAATGTTAATTTCGCTCATGTGTGACCGCACCCTTATGAGTACATGTTTTATGTTTGTACTTTGTTTTAAATGCCGTGTGTAGCCAAAGATAAATATCCACATGTGTGGATAATAAAGTGTCTCTATTTTGTCCAGAAGTCAAAGCAGGCTCAATCAAGACTCAAAGTAGACCGATTTGAACCGATCTTAACCCAGGCAGGTCTGCTGTTAAAGCAATAATTTAATCTATAGATTCAAGTATTCAAGTAATGCTGTGCTATCCCCAGTTTGTCACAAACAATCACTGTGTATTCCAGTTGCACAGGTGCACAAGAAAACAACTTTTGTTAGGCTATGTCAAGATCTCGAGATAAATAAATCATGATCATGACAACAGCTTTTGAGATCACAAGATAATCATTTGTGATGTTGAGATTGCGATAATTTATATAAATTTATATATATTTATTTCTTATTCTTCACATTCCCTGCCTACTTTTTTTTTTTTTTAGAAGTTGCTCTGAACCCAGAGCGATTTAGAAAACTTCTCAGCATTCTTTTGCATACAATCCATTTATCCAGCTGGATATTTTACTGAAGAAATTCAGGTTAAGTGCCTTTTTCAAGGGTACACCAGCACCACCCCACCAGGGAATAAAATCTACAATCTCGGTTACCAGCCCTATTCCCTAACAATTATGCTACACTGCCGTACTTGTTTCAACCCCATAGGAACTGTTGCTGAAGTTTTTTTTTTTTTTTGCAGTGGGCCATGATCTACATGAGTTAACTCCGCACTGGCTTACCTCCCTTTTGGTCTCCCAATTTTAAAAGCCTCCATTGGGCGGCTGGGGTGAGAGAAGGGGGGAGGGGGGGCTAGTATAGGATCCTTACTGGTCTGCAGAGCCACATAATGGAATGCGATTGGCCATAGCATCACTAAGAAATTGAGCCTTCGCTGGTCAGTCAACTGCATGTAAACACATTCCTGTGAATATGTTCATAGCTCAGCTGGTTGACTGCAGAGTGACTGAACATCTCAGCTGGGGGACTGCAGAGTGACTGCGCAGCTCAGCTGGGGGACTGCAGAGTGACTGCGCAGCTCAGCTGGGGGACTGCAGAACGACTGCGCAGCTCAGCTGGGGGTCTGCAGAATGACTGTGCAGCTCAGCTGGGGGACTGCAGAGTGAAAGCAGAGGCTGGTAACACATGCCTGCTTTTCTACACTCTTCCAAGTTGATGGCGACTATTCCGATTGTCCAACTGCCTTACAAATCGATCTGGACATTTAAACTTAAAGATTTAAAAAAAGTTAAAAATCTGAGAGAAGCATGTCAGGTCACTCAGGTCTGAGCTGGCAATAACGGAGCTGGCGGTTTCCTTTCCCATGAGGAGTTCTGAGGGCGGCACGCTGTGCTATAGGGGTGCAACTCTGCAGGCTAACAAAGCACCCAATACAGGCCCAATCTCCAGAGCTGCTCTATAGTTCTGTATGATTCTTAGCAATGCTGTGACTCTGGGGGAGTAGTGC
Source organism: Anguilla anguilla (assembly GCF_013347855.1). Lineage (NCBI taxonomy): Eukaryota > Metazoa > Chordata > Actinopteri > Anguilliformes > Anguillidae > Anguilla > Anguilla anguilla. The sequence continues at coordinate 16,385,391 of NC_049218.1, read as the reverse complement.
GACCTGCTGGTAACAAATCATAATGTGGGGACAATATTCTGACGAGAACGGTTTCATATCTGTACCAATGGGATCACTTGTATAGTTAAAAATGGAAGAAAAAAAAAAAAAAGATTAAAAAAATCACAAAAAACACAACCCTTGATTTCAGGCCACAAGGAAGTCTTCAGAATCTCAAAATCTTCTTGAGTAGTCATTTTCAGATAATGTGTACTTTTCTGCCATTTTGTCAGCAAAACATAACTACCTTCATTTTCTGCCCTGGCCTGTCTGCTGATTGTGTGGCATCAAAGAATCTGGACATGGCGTCTGACATTTCTTCACACACTTCACACTGTTTTGCCAGCATGTCAATATCAGTGAAGTACTAGTTGTTGGTTGATTAGATCACATTGCTCCTCTGTAGCTGGTTGCTGCAGCTTAGATGTAGATTCTGGTTCTGTATGGCATTGACAAATACTCATGCATCTCTCCTGAAAAAAGTTTTTAATTCTGAAGTTTATCTGGTTAAATCGTGCTAGACTGTGGCCCTGAAAAGCATGGACACATGATTCAGCCCATCTAGACTCACTGTTTTGCTTGATAGTCTTGTGGAAATGTGTAGATGGGTGGCAGGTTTGTGGATATATTTATGGTTGGGTGACAGGCTTTTCCCATCTACGTGCGAGCACTGTTGCAATCCTGAATGTAGATTAATCAGCGGAGGCTTTTTGGACCGATGCCAAGGAAATGGCTGGGTTGTTTACAGATGCTTTTGATCTCTGCTGTGCTGATTTTTGCTCCACAAATAGGAATTTGACTGAGCTCACGTGCACTTTGCATTCAGCATCACACCAGCCTCATGAAGTGTTGAAAGTACAGCTGATCATCTTCCATTATGCTCTCTCTGTGTAGAGAGACAGAGACACACAAGTATGGCTTATGAACTCTTGTCAGTCTTTCCAGCCAAAGCAAATGCATCTGGCCTGGTATCAGCACTTTTGCACATGGATAAACATAGGAGAATCAGCCAAATGCAGTCATGTATGTAGACACTTCTCTACTTTCATCCACCAATTCACCAATGGTATATTCCAGAAGCAGTGACCCATTCAGCTGACCTGAAGACTGTTCTGCTGATGAAAGTGCAGTTCTTCGCACATAGTTTATCCGGGTCAACAGCCATTCTGATTTTTGCATTTCATTCTGATACTCTTACGATTCCTGCTCACTGATCTCTGTCTGTCAGTTTGTGAGATGATTCATGTGTCCATCTCCAGCAGTTCTTGCCTTTCTTGGTCTATTAAAGGTGTTGGTACTCTCCATGGGGTAACGTTAGTTTGGGCAAAAAGCACAGCTAAAGGTTGCATATTCACCTGAGAGTTCCGTGGAGTCTGAACACATTTGAAAAATTATCTTTGAAAACTTTGTGTCCCTGGTTCCTCCATTTAAATTAATATCTCAATCGAGTACAATGTATTAATTTACAAGTAGACACAGTAACTCACTCATTTGCTCATGATTTCTTCTGCAACCTGCAATGCTGTGATAGACATTTTGTATGGTGCTTTGTTTTATTTTTTTCTCTGCAGGTGCTTATGGGTCATTTTTGCTCTATTTGTAGTTGGTTTGGCATTGCTGTCATCTCAGTGCCAGTGTCCCATTTAAATGCCACACCCTCCCCATTCAGCAGTGGGTTGGTGTCTGTTCCTAATAGCACATCTAACACCATGTCCTGTCTGCCCCATTCTGCACATTGCAGTATTTTGCCTGCTTTCTGTTGCATGTTTTTTGTTGTAAGCTCAGCCTTTTGTACTTTTACCGCACACCCTATCAATGACTGCCATATAAATGTTCATGTTCACAGCGTTTTCATTTAGTGCTTTGTATGTAAATCACATGCTGTTTTTACACTCAGTCTGACTGGGATGTCAGTCTCTGTCAACTGCGGTAAGAATTGGGGTGTTCCAGTTGGACTCAAATTGTAACAAATTGTCGTTCAGCTATTTTAGAAACTGCCATCAATCAAGGATACAATAGTCTTGCTCTTGCTATCAAAATCAAGCCCTTTTCAAATATAACATGTAGCCTGTTAAAACATAAAACTAGTTATTAACTTCTCTACCACTACCAATTTAGCAAACTCTGATAATGATGATCCTTTTAGAATGTCTTTGGCTCCTTTTTTATTGAAATGCATGCAGGCTTTCACTTGAAATGCCTGGTCTTTTAAATTGAAATCTGTCTAGGCCAGTTCTGCATTTGAACCATCAGATTTCTCAGGTGGGTTTGGTAACTGTCAGTCCACCCTGCATGGGCATCACAGATGCATGCCTTTGTTGGCTTGCTCTCTAGCCAATCTCTGGTCTCTTACCACTACTCAGGAATTTGAGCTCATGAATTTCTGAGGACTAATATCCACCACTGGGAAAGATGGCTCTCTGGCAAACTGCCTGGATTAGTAAAGTTGGACTTTTTCAGCTTCATAGCCAATGAAAGTCCCATTCTATTCTTGCTTCATAATGTGGCTTTCCTGGGTGACAAGAGGGTTTTAAACACATTTTTTGGAAGCGTCGCAAATTAGCCAATTGGACGCATTTCACTATAAAACAGATTACATGTAAATGTAAAATTGTTCTTTCATTAAGACTCCAGGCAGTTTCTTAGCTGTAGTCGCTGTGCAGTGACTGAGCATTCAGCCATGGGTCTGAACACTGAGCTGCAGCCATTCCACTTCATTCATTTATTTATTTATGCTTATTTGCTGTTTACTTTGGTCAGCATTGTCGTTGACATCAGTCTCTAAAAGCTGTTTCTATAAACCTCACATCCCTGTGGAGGAATTTCAGCCCACTTTTCTTTGCAGAACTGTTTTAATTCAGACAAATCGATAAGTTTTTGAGCATTGACTGCTTGTTTCAGGTCCTGTCACAGCATCTGTATTGGGTTAAAGTCAGGACTTTTACTAGGCCACTCTAAAACTAATTTTGTTTCTTTCAGCCATTCAGATGTGGATTTGCTTTTGTGTTGTGGATCATTGGCTTGCTGTATAACCAAATTACACTTCAACTTCAGCTCACAGACAGATGACTGGACATTCTCCTTAAGAATTTTCTGGTAGAGAGCAGAATTCAATAATGACAGGTCGTCCAGGTCATGAGGCAGCAAAGCATCCCCACAACATCACAATATCACCACCATAATTGACTGTAGGTATGCTGTGAAACACTGTGCCTGCTTTTTTGCCAGATATAGGCTAATGGGACCCTTGTCATCCAAAATGTTCTACTTTTTACTTTTCTGTTCATAGAACATGATCCCAAAAGGCTTGGGCATCATCCAGGTGCTTTTTTTAAAAATGTGAAATGCGCATTGATGATTCTCTTGGTTAGCAGTGGTTTTTTCCTTGCTACTATCCCATGACACTGAGCTTAGCTGAGGCTAGAGAGGCCTGCTGTTCTTTGGATGTTATTCTGGGATCTTTTGAGATTTTCTGGGATGAGTTGTTGCTGTGCCCTTGGATAAATTTTGTCAGGCTGGAAAATTTTGTCAGCACTCCTGGAAAGAAGCACCACTGTTCTCCATTTGGAGAGAATGCCCTCACAGGTTTGGTCAAGTCCCATAGCCTCAGAAATGATTTTGTGACCCTTTCAGACAACAGCTTTTTTTCTCTCATCTCTTATGGGATTTCCTTTGATCATGGTATAGTGTGCTTGTAGAAACTTTCTGGTGACTAATTCACTCAATGAAGCCTGGCTGTGTTCAATCAGCTGGATCTAATTTTCAATAAAATTAGGTCAATTGACTGATTGAGTAAGCAAGGAGGCAATTTTTTTTTTTTCACACAGGTGATAAGGGTGTTCGAAAAATGAAATAATCGCTTTAAATGTGTTTTGTGTTTACTCAAGTTCCCTTTGTCTAATATTATATTTTGTCTAAAGATCTGAGACCGTTCAGTGTGACCAATATGCAATAGAGGAAATCAGGAAGGGGCAAATACTTTTCGCAGCACTGTAAATTTGATTCTTAGATGGCACTGCAGTCGTACCTGCAAGCAAGGTGCTTACTGTAAGCTGAATTCCTTCAGAAAAATATCCATCTGGATAAAAGAGATTGTATGCAAAAATAATAAGATCTCTGCTAGTCACTCTGGATAAACGAATCTGCTAAATGCCTGGATGTAAATGTGAAATGTAGGCTGAATGTACAATACAAACGGACTATAGCTCATCTTAAAATCTTAAGACTGATCTCATGATTCCTATCGCTGTATCACCATCTGCATGACATGGTTGCAAAAAAAATAAAAAAATAAAAAAACGGGAAGAGAATTTCGGTCTGAAGAGCTGAGCCGCAACGATTACACCACTGTTGTCATTGCAGATCAGTCCGACGTTGGAAGGTTTGCATCTGACAATTTACGAATACAGATGACACCAGCATTTTAAAAATAGAGTCCTAATGAGCATGAAAGTTGAACAAAGTCAAACGGCTCTGATGGCTGATACGTGACTGAGATGCAGCCAGGCAGTCCCAAATTATCCAAATTGCATATTGAAAGGGAACAAGCAGTAATGAAGCCACAGCTTTAATTTTTATGATGAAGCGATTGTGCTCAATTGGACAGACATCTTCGCTTGCGCTGATAGCTGTTAGCGACCTAGGTCACAGTGTGTGACCCACTGACACGAGTCTCTCATAGGATAAGTTCCACAATGTAATTTCCTGGTAATAAAACAGAGGAGTCGCATTCACACAAATATCAATCTTCAAGGGATGTTTTCGTTTGTATGCTAGTATTTTAAACCGGTGTAAGCCAATTTTTCTATTTCTGCGCATGTCTGACGCATTTTAGGTATGCATACGTGCTACACACTGCACCATTTTTGCGGAACCACATGTTCATTTTACATTTTCAATTCATATTTCATTATTTTGTAGACTTTCTCCAGAGAAGCTTACAGCAGTGCATACTAAAATGTTAGAAACAGAAGGATATGCAGTGGTGTAAATTTTCAATTATTACATTTGAATCTAATATGAGTATAATAACACGAACATAAAATATGCAGTGGTGTGCCATTGAAGGGCAGTGGTGACTGGCGCCTATGTATTTTTAAACTAATACTAGATAGACTCCGGGTTCACTAAAAATTCTACAACATATGCTTAGCTAACTTAGACATTAATGCTTTGGACCACCCTGTACTTTATTCAACCTCCCACTGAATCTCCCCTGGAAAGGCACCTTGACTGAATTATCATGGCTAATTTACTGCTAAAGGCATACCAACCTGCTAATTTTCCTGTTCAGACACCAGTTTTAAGAATCAGCATTTGAAAACACCAAGCCTGCCCTAGTGTTGTGGATGATGCTCTTGGAAATAGCCTGCAGTGTTTGTTGGAAAACAAACACCACAGACTAAGATGTAAGATGTTTTACTTGCCTATAAAAATTACCATTTACCAGTTCACAGCAGACCACTTTTTGAGTTAATGTGGCTTCTTTATACAATGATTTTAGCTTTGTTCATATATTTGTTATAAAAAATGCTATACATGTCTGATCCATTAAACTTAACAAAGCAAAGATTTGTCTGTATATTTGTGTTGATAAATCCCACTTGAACATGCATTACTACTTTACAAAAAGAGAAATAAAAAACACCCCCAGACAGCCATATTTGGTAAAGCTGCCCCTCAAATCTGCCTGTCAATGTGAAAATACTGATGAAATAGTTTTCTACTGGAGCAGTGGGCAGTGGATTAGAAAACTTGGCTTGATCAACTGCATGTGCATCCAGTACTTTGTTGACAGTCTGGAAAATGACGGGACTGAGTGGGCTGAATGGTCTATTCTTGTCATGGGGCATAGTTCTGATGGAGAGCTTGTGGAGGACATTTTTTCTCTATTTCAGCAAGGTGCTGGTTGACTCAGACATATGTATTGTTCATGTGACAAACTTACCAGTTGCTGATGACTGCCTGAATGCAAACACCTAGTAGGCTATATATTACTTGGTCACATGCTATTTTTTCCATCTTTACAAGACCAACGAATGCAGCATAAGGCCACCCATTGAATTCAAATTCTGTCATTTCACACAAAAGCCTTTAACCTGATGCTGGGCAGTGTGTTATCTCCCCCTCCTGTTCCTGAAAGTGTCAGCCTTTTACTCGCTGGGTGGAACTCGTTAAATGGCTAACCTGAATATGAGGCTACACATATGGCTCAGATAACAATATTGCACTACAGATGCTTGTTACTGGTCACCAAACAATATTTGCTGGCTAGCTAGTTATAAGACTACATTTCAGGCACATTGAGAGACATAGTGATGTTGGCTATTAAATGACATGTTTGGCTATTAATCACCTAGAGCACAGGTGTTAAACTCCAGTCCTGGAAGGCTGCGATGTCTGCTGCTTTTTGTGGTGTTTTCGGCACAAGTGTGTCATTTAAGTCATTGATTGGCTAAGGAATCTACGCACCTTGGTCTCAAAGCTTTAATTGGCAGCTGTTTGAAAGAAAAACATGAAAACCCACAGACACTGTGGCCCCCTTGGGATTCAGTTTTACGCCTCTGGCCTAGAGGTACAGTAAATCAAGGGATTTATTCCAGTAATTGGACAATTGTTAAAAAACATCATTAAATAATTTACAATAACTTGGACAATACTACTGATGCTTTTATTTTTAGTTTATTTTAATAAGTAGACTACTAGTTAAAACGAACAACATTTTTATAAATAATCTAAAATAAGATGTCAATGAAAAAATATAAATACATTCTGTATAATGTGTATAATTTTGACTTAATCTGAATTTGCAGAAACACAAACAAAATAACTGTAGTAGTGTACTGTAAAAGCAGAGTCATACTGTTTAACATTACCATGTGCATGCATGTAGGGATATTGTCATCACAAAGCTGTTCTATTATTCATTGTGCCAGTATATGATCTTTTTCATGGTGCTGTTACTAGTGATAATGGCCTTTTGAAGGGTTATATAAGCAATCTACTCTAGTGCTTCATCTCTTTGGTTCTTCGGCCAATGTTACATTAACACATTAAACTCTTAACGTGTCCAAAAAGAAAGATGACCAACTCAGTATAACTACTCCATCTGTACAAAGGCCATCTGAATGTCATTTCTTAATGACTACAACAAGAGACCCCATGTCATTTTATTTCTTTGATTTTTTTTTTCTAATTCTTTGCAATTCTGTTTTATATCTGTGCAATTACAAAGTGCTAATCATTTGGAGAATCTTAAAGGGAGAGATGTTGAGGGTTTTCTTCACATATAAAGAAGTTAGAGGGTGTAATTTTCTTTTGAAACTGAAAAGGCTGACAAAGGTCCACTGGAGACCGAGGATTAATTAGAATTCTAATGATTGGCCAGTGGCCCCACTGTCAGCCGGTAATGTGGTGCAGTTTCTGTGCTAATGGAGTACTTAAATAGATAGGTTATAAAACCTAATAGTTAACCTTAAAAAGACCTTTTATAAAGGTATCGGGTTGATTTGAGTGTGTATTAAACTTAACCATGTCATTAACACATACATGTAAATTTGGAGTAGGATGCTCATATGTAATAATACATTTGGCAGACACCTGCTGGTATATAATTTGAATGGTACCAATTTAACAATGATGACGGGCTGGAAATAATCCATATGCTTAAGAGGTATGTCTAAGCCAATAAAAATGCATCCGTGAATTATGCAATTTGGATATAATTTTCTGTAGATGATTTTAATCATTTTGAAACTATTTTAGCCCGTCAGCTCATGGCTGTTCATGCAGGCAGGGCCTTTTTCGCCCCTCAGCCAGCCAAAGGACTTGTGCAAAGGAGGAATAAAAATTATTCTGCGTAGCCACATCCTGAAATATTTGCAGGCTTCCCTCTGCAACCATGTGGCCGAACCTGAACGGAGTGTAAATATTACAGGGATCCACATCATATTTTGGCAGACACTCTGATCCAGAGTGACTTTTAAGGTCACCTCTGAAATACTGAGAGGCTCAGTAAGGCCACTTAGAGCATTAGCACCAGGGCTGTATTCCTGCTTAAATGCCTTACATAGCATGGAAACACACTCCAGCCAAAGATATTAATAACATTGTTTGACACAACCTAGCAGTGCAGAGTCATCCACGTGATGTATAGCCATTAGTTTGCTGTGTGTTGTCTGACACTGAAAATGGCTGCTTATTGGTTAGTGACTGATTATATGGTCAAGGGACTGCTGCCAAATTGTAAACTGTTCTTAAATACAGTGCATTAATTCTTATATGGTAATGTAATAATACAAATAAAAAATAAAAAAACATAGCTGTTCAATGTTCAATTAATGCATTTCTTTTGGCACTTCCCCCCCAAAACACTAATAAAACAATCTCACATCCTGCCAGGATCCTGCTTCAGATATTGTTTTACATTTTCTTTATGTCCTCGATCTGTCACTACATTTCTAATGCTAATGTGATTTTAGCGAGCACGAAACTTGCGACTTGAAACTAGATGGTGGCTCAGGTGATGTACCACCTAGCCATCAGTTTTTCCCAGATGGCTTTGCTGTAAATCTGCATGCAGGCCAAAGAGGCCATTTTTACAAAGTTTTCCTCAGTATTACTAATCGATGGAAGCATGATTTGCCTGCTAAATATGTGGTTGCAAGTAATTACCTGTCTATTTGGGATTGCATCAGTGCATTATGTGCAGACTCCTTATAGCCAGTAATGCAAAAGACATTAATTGTCAAACTGAAAAATAGTTCTTAAACAAAACCACCTCTCTGTCCTTCCTCACTTCATAATCATACTTTTCCCAAGTAGTAGTATTGCAGGGGTATAATGCACATAACCATGTGTTTCTGAGATCCATGGCACCTTCAATGTCGTCATTAATGTTGGCACCAATGTAAGTGGTGAATACAGCATAAACCATGTTTTACAGCTATGTTAATTATAGTACATGCCATTTTTATTCAGTATTTGATTTGCCTGTGGCAACTGTATTTTCAGGGTTTGCACTCACAATCATTGGCCTGTATTCACATTGTTGTGTGAATGGTGCACACCATTGTACCATTCTTCAGTGGTTTATCCTTTAACAAACAGTCCCTGCCAAATTTTCAGGGATTACTAGAGCAGCTTTGCTCTGAAAAATATGGCATGTTTTCTGTGCAGCAATATTTGGATGAGAAATACTGTACCATTGTTCCATCGCTATCTAAAACTATGCTAAATAAATAAATAAGCCCACCTCCCATCCCTGTCCAACAGCTATAATCTTAGTTGAAGGTAGCAAATGTAACTGCATTACCTCTGGAAAAATGGAGTCCACTATTTTTATAGTAAGAGCTTGTGATGTGGCCCAAAACTAACACCAACACACAGCCTCAGTAATGATTGAGTAATGATCTATTAGAGGAAAACTACATAAAGCCTCACTGCAGGTTTCCAGGTGCCAGGTGCTAGACACAGGGCAAAACCTGCTAGGGGGAAATGAGGTACAATATGGACAGGTGGGCTTTCAGTTGATGCTAAAAATCGTTGATTCTGGAGGCCTAATGTTCCAGGTATTGCATTATACGGCAGGGGACAGGGGGTGGTGGGGGGGGGGGGGGTGGGCACAGAGCGGAGAGCCTGTTAGTAACCACAGGCTGCCAGGTCGAGAGATTGTGCAGAGAGCACAGGCCTGTTGACAGACAGACGGGAGGGAGGAGTCAGGCCTTTGGCGGCCCAGTATCCCAACAGCAGGGTGTAGGATTGAATGTGAGCTGAGAGCAGTGGGCAATGGAGCGGAGTGTGGAGATGGGGAAACTAACTCAGTTTGGGAGACTGTAGGCCATTTTCTGAATCACCTGAAGCATGTGAAGTTTGGTGGCATGTGAACATCTGTGGCAATTCATGTTTTGGGTAAAATTAAGTTTCACTTGTATGGCACTGAATTATTTATTTATTTATTTATTTATTTATTTATTAATATGAAAAATGAATATATTGGAAAATGTATGAGAATCCGAAACTATGTGCAATAGAACCGGACACACAGGTTAGAGTTGTGCAGCCTGCTCTGAAAAGCTGGTCAGGGTCCTGTGACTCAGAACTGAGAGCTCTGCCTGGCAGCTGCAGCTCAGAAGACAGAATGGATGATGCTTGAGCCCTGCGAATTCCAGCCAGCAGGCTGGAGAGTGCCGGAAGGAAACGGAAAAAATAACCCAAAGCAATTATGCAGAGCAGGAAATGAGCTGATGGAGTGACGTGCAAGATGCCTCCCCCTTATGACGACAGTCTTTGGGTAAGTAACTGCCAGATTGATGAATTGCCCTTCATATAACTCCAGCTTTGCCCTCATCCGTTTTCCATTTAATGTAATTAAAAGGGGAAAAAAGTGAAAAAAACACACCCGCTAATTTGACCTTTTTTCCCCTGCGCGTGCAGGCTACAGTAACGCTGCATATGTAGTTATGAGACAGCTGAAATGTAGAGATTGTGAGGCATGTGGGCGTTCTTGTTGCCGTCCTCACAGCTGAAATCTGGACGTAATGGGGGCCCTCTAGGGATTGTGGAGGGGAAGTGCAGGGCCAACTCTGAAAACAGGCTGCAGAGCCTGCTCCTCGGATACATTATAAGGGCTTTCTAAACCCGGGATAAAGCTCTGCTTCCAAATACCTCAGCTTCTGTTGACATTTCTGGAACAGAAACATTGTTTTACCATCCCCTTCACCGTCGCTGAGCCCATAAGCCAGAGAAAGGGGCAGAGTTGAAAATATATAGCATTTGGCTGCTTTCACCCACAAATCTGAGTGTGATCCTTTTCCCTGAAGTCAGACATTAAATCCCATTAATTTTCCTTTTATGGAGGTTTTTTTATTATTATTATTTTGAAAAGGAGGCTGTCATTATAATTCAAAGTGAATGCAATTAAAGAGTCACTGGCACGTCTCACTCCTTCAGCAACAGCAAGCGTCAGACTTCTGACATGATGCAGATGCATTGTGCTCTGATTTCTGTGCTGGATTTCAGCTTATCTTTGATGGCTGCTTAACTAGGTAAACAAATTGGGGTGTATGGGTTTGCTTTTCATAAAGTGGCACTCTTGTAATGTCCCATCAATGAACACTTTAGTATTTTGAGACAAATGAAACTAAGCAACATTTTTTTTATTAAGAAATCACAAGAATAGCTGATATCGAATCAGTACTTTTGATGACAAGACATTCATCTGCACTGATCTGCAATGTACAGCACTTAAAAATACAATGAAATGATTTGCTGTGCCAAGCAAAATAGGAAATGAATTGAGAAAGACCAGAAGAATCGTGTAGTACACTGTCAGGGGCTCTCAGGCGCTTGTCTGAGAGAGAAATGTGTGGGACATGACAGGCTCGGGAATTGAATTCAGTGACCAAGTCAATTCCTGCAGCTGTAGCCACGGAGCATGCGCTTGTATTGTGATTGCTGTACCCTGCCTTCCCAGCAAATTCTCACCTCATTATTAGACAAACAGGTGCTTTCAAGGAAGGAGAACACCATTGTGATGTCTGAGAATGTGAAATATTGCCAAGAGGTAATATTCTGGAATCTTCTCTTTTTTTCTTCTCTCCTGATAGCAGGGTGTAGATTTTTATGCTGCAAAACAAGGCCAAAGGACGTATTTTAATTCCGCTCCCTCTGACTGCTATTCTTTATCAGTTGCATGGCAACCGTTGTGCTGTGTAGTTTGAAAAGTCATTAGCAGGCTGAGCATGTTGACATTTAGCAGATGTTATTATTAGACTTTTTTATTTATATAGACTACTTTTTCCCTGCCTACAACAATTTTGTTTTAATTGGCTCATAAGACAATGGTTAATCACGGAATCTTAGTTTTTTTTTTTCAATTTTTACCTTCCCTTCCAAGTCCCTTCCCTTCCAAGTCCATGAGGCAAGATTTTTTACTTTGTCATTCCTGAGATGTCATGACAAAACAATACAAATCTAGAGCATGTTTGTATCACACAAATATTATTAGGCACCAAATGTACACATGCACACACAAGCCAAAATTTCCAGCTGCATAATACAATTCCACAATTTTACTGTCTGCTTTAAATTTAAATAATCTTGCTATAATTCTTTCTGGGATTATATGAGCATTATTTGGCTCACTCACAAAAGCTGTTATCATGTGAAAAATTGTTGATTGGTATTTGAGATCAAGGATTTGACCACCGCTCTTTGTAGTCATCCTTAATTGGAGATTTCCAATGAACAATTTCCAAAAAAATTGTGTGATCTCCACTTTGATTGCTTGCCATGTGGAAAGTATAGGGCTGTTCATTTTAAAGGAGTACCAGATTCAAAGGAGATATGCTCATAATAGAACGAATGTATAAAATGCTGTTATTTCTACATGGTTTAACTAAAATGCACTAAAATACCCTTTAATAAAATTGGAGAATCTGTACTTGTTTCATTCCAAATCTAAAATGAAGTACACAGCCAAATCATGAAAAAAAATCCCAAATGTTATGGAGCTCACTGTATGTGTGTGTGTGTGTGTATAGGAAATATTTTTATGGATTAAATCCCTATGATCAAATCTAAATGTGCTCATTATCAAGAAAGATTACTCCACGTCTATAACACAGATATGAATATGCAAACCGTAAACTCATTTCTGTACAGCTACACACATGTATGTATTTTTTTTTTGACTCATAAAAAATTCAGTAATATTTTCCCTGCTCTAGACCACATTGGAGGTGATTTCTTAGCACACTCTTGCATTTTAAACTCTTGACAAAGATTTCTTTTGAATCAGGAAGTGTTCTAAAATGAATAAGTATGTTCACAGCATCACAATACTAGTATATTACAGATAACCCCTTACGACTTAAAATGTTTTGTTGTAGAGTCCCATTTTCCTTTTAGTATGGTATAATCGTGTTGTTGTAAAAAGAGCATAGTGGTTTTTGCTGTTCAAATATTCACATGTATATGATTATTTTTTAAATTTTTATTATAGTCGTGTTTCTCCATGCATATTTACTGTCACTTTGGCTGGTCTGCATTTCACATTGGATAAAATGCATAAAGTCATTACTTTTGTGGCAATACCCACAAAAAATGAGTTACCATCACAGACAGTTTGGTTTTATTTGAACAGAATCAAACCTCACCAGCATACTGTACACTGTAGAGCTGTAGCAATGCTACTGAAATATTTTAATGTTATGTTGCTCTGGATAAGAGTGTATCTTAAGTGAATGTAATGTAATGTAATGAACAGAACAGATGCAGTTTATGGAAGGTGTTTTTCGCCAATCATATTTAGTAGCGATTATGACCGTTTAGTTCACTCATACATTTTGACTCTTCCCGATTAGAGTTAAACAAGATTATGGCAGGTAAATGCTGAATGCAATCTTGCAGCAGTTACATGCTGTGTTATTTTACTGAAAGGGACATTTCAGAAGCCACTGCCATCCCCTGAATGTGTAGAAACAGAGGCTGTAGTTTTAGATCTGATTGCAGTGCTGTGTGATGTGCTTTGAATTGTATATCAGCTCTCCCTCATGTGTACAGCATCTCTAGGCTTTTCAGTGTAGAGTAATATCAAACAGACAATACAAAAGATAATTATCAACAGATAATTATTAATCAGCCAATAGTTACAAATTGCTTGAGCCCATGAAAGTATCTTAGCTTTGCTAAACAAATGTCTAAGCAGTTGTCTCACAAAGACACAAACGTGATCATTTGAGCACTAAATATGGGCATAACTCAAATACTTAAGCTAAACAACTCAAAATATAAAATATATTTAATGTTATATTGTATATGTATGCACATTTTGATGTTCCCTTTCTGTGATAATATATACTGCAAATTACAATAAAGCAAAACAAAAAAAAAAAAAAAGTTAAACAAAATTCAGCAGTTTGTTGGAATTGATTTTTTTTAGTTTCAGGCAAGGATTACTTTGGGGTTGCCCTCTCAAGACAACTGTAGCTAGTTGAGTATGGTACACATGTGAAATGTCACTCTGATGTTCTGCTATGGAACACCTCAGGACAATTTAGCGAAGAACAAAGGCTTGTTATTAATAGCTCTCTGAGCTTGGGACAGAGTGGAAGAAAATATTTACTTTTGATCTCTAGGGGGAAGAGGAAAAAATAAAACATTTCCATCACTGTCTTTGCACCCCTCAAGTTATATAGAATATCAATTTTATCTTCGTTTTATAGCTTTAAGCGCTACACTCCTTTGTTTTAATGATGGGTTTTTTATCAAGAAATAAAGCATTGTTTTTTGGTTAGTACTGCAATATTCCTGCATACAGTTATTTTAATGAGTGTGTATGCTAATCTTTCTCCTGGATGAGACAAGATTGCATGCAGCAGTCTTTCCCCTTATCCTGTGCACAATATCTGAGAAGATGAAACATTGACAATTATAAAAATACAATGAATGTCTCAGGCCAGTCCAGCTGTTTTCCTTCAGAACTTTGTACTTTGGTGTCCACGCGGGTGAACCGACTGCACTGGAAAAAGTCTTCTGTCCATTAAAAGACCAGTTGCTTTGAGAACTTGGAATAGCTACATTGTCCAGTTAGAAAGTAGCAGTTTAAGTACCTGAAAACACAAAGTCTTTAGTGGCCACAGTACGGTACAGTGCTCAGTATGCAACTTTCTATTGCCATTGTAACCAATTTCACCTGAGTTTGTTGGTGTACCTGCAAATCTTTGTCTAGACAAGCTTCATTTGTATAGCACATGGAAAGTTAACTGTAAATGTTGAGGGAGAAAGGACTGAAATACTACACTAGTGAGTAACTAAATCTGAAATGGATTTACAGAATCCATTTTAATGCAACTCAAAAGGCAAAAGTTTTAAGTTTGAATTTTTACCATCTGTTTTTCTCAATGTGCCATTTAATTGTGAAATGATCTTTCAGTTTTCATTAGCGGGAGTGATGTGGGAACAATAAGTGCAACCACCTTGGAGCTAATATTCATAATGAGGGAAAGCTGTAGATACACACAAAAGCATGGGGACAGGATGCCACCAGCACATTGGGAAATCACCGTTCCTTCGGCTGGGATGGATAAAAGCAGCAGCAGTAGTGTGGCTCATGAGGATTTATAAATAAAACACCAAACTTTGAGAAAATATTGTGCAGACTTTCAAAGAACTACTTGTTTTTCCCCTCAGTGCATACCAAATGAAGATCAGCACGCAGGAGCTAGAAAAACAAATGATAACATCGTTATATCCATAACAAACATGATAGCACATGAGAAAAGGGGTCTCGTGATATGACCACAATATAGAATTTAAGTGTCAAAGCATTGCTGATTACCTTTGATTACACTATCACAAATGCAAGTTTCATTGCAACTGAATGATAATGAATCATGAAATGCTAAATAAATAAATAAATAAATAAATTTAACACTACAAACTTGAACCAGGTAAGCTGTCTCCTTGAGTGGCTCTGAAAGCATGCAATGGCCAAATGGGTTTTTGTGATTACATTTCATTATGAGCAAAACATTTTAAACACATACATATTGATATATACTGTATATACATTGGTATGGCCTACTTGACATGTAATTGTAAATGGAAAAAGGATATAACTTTATGAAAAATAAAAGGCCAGTCAACTGGTTTGGGAGAACCCTAAACTTGCATACTGTTTCAACAAACATGTTAAACGTGGTGGTTCTCTCTCTTTTTTAAATGATCAACTACAGCATGCAGAATAATAAACGGCTATGGCTCACTTGTTAATCCTGGCCACTGCATTATGAAATAAATACCATGATCAATAAGAAGGTTTGTGTACTCACATTAGATGTCACAGGTCTAATTCAAGTCCTTTCAGCCAAACCAGTATAAAAAGGAATACATTATTTTCTTCCCACAAAATGAACATGGCCCTCATAGACATCATAATGTAATATAATGACAGTGAATTACACAGAGATAAGCCAAAATCCATGACTGATGAATATTTAACAAACTTGTTTGTCAGCCACAAAACCGCAATATTCATGCTCAGTCCTTCCCCCCAGACCTTTACCTTTTTTTTTTACTGAAACTGTAATACGAGGTTGCAACCTCGTATTGATGTTTACAGTGCATTTCTCGTGAAAGTCCAGCTGTTGCACAATATAGAAATTCAATTCCCCCCCCCCCAACATGAAATACAGTCAAAGAAGTCCTGCTGTAATTATATTCTATGAAGTTGAAAAATTTAAAGCTCAGTTTGCAGAAATGTTTGAAAGTGAAGATGTTTTTTTCTGTGAAAGAGGCCTCAGCAGTATCTGAGATTTCAGGTCAGCAATGGACCAACACATTGACATACACACAATAATAGTGCATTTGGTACACATTGAATAAAGTTATTAGCTATTAGCTATATGGTGATGAAAGTTTTTTTTCCCCCTAAATTTGCTCCCATCACAGATCAAGGTGGACCATCCTTATGAGCCTTGGAAGGATAAATTTCAAATATATGCTCAATATGCCATATAATTACCGTAAGGCAACAAAAAAATCCTGGGCTTGAATGAAGTTTGTTTATTCATGGGATTGATAGTGTCCTCAGAAAATATGCTAAATTCTGCTATTTATACAACTCGCATGAAAGGAATCATTTAAAATGGGGTGCAGCACAAACTGTGCTCTCCTGTCCAAGAGTTTCTAATCTTTTACTTTACACAAAAGCTTCCAGCGCTTGTTTAAAAACTCTGGAGGATGGTTTGATTTTAATTTAAGCACATTTCAATAGATCTCATCAAATGAAATGTGCCATGGAGTCTTTTGAAGAAGCAGTTTGACTGCAAGGGATTTTTGCTTGTGGTAAAGCAAAACAAACACCTTTGAAGCACCTGACTTCACACTACTATGGCATTGCAAAGTCCCATTTCCTGTTATTGGATGACTAGGTTCTCAAATGAATATGCAATTTGACTGGGAGACTCAGTCAATTTCAGTCACTTTCTTGACTCTGACGCTCAGAAATGCTTAAACTAGCCTTGGAAACAAAATAATGTAGGGACAGACCATGTAAATTGATTTTTCCCATTTATTTTGACATTTGATAATGATTTAAAAATACTGTTAGTGTGACGAAACTGCCCTTTGTTCTCACCTCATGGAGGAGTAAAAAAACTGAGATATGGAGTATTTAACATATTAACTATTAAAAATTTAAAAACCACAAAGGAAACCCTCTGCTTTATACCCGACACCACAATTATGGCTCTTAAAAAGTGACCTCATGTTCCTGTCACACACCTGCTTTTAATTTTATGCTTTTAATGTTAATTTTAATCAACAGCAGGTGTGTAATTGGTTTTAATCAGTCATTTTCTGACAGACAATTAGTAGTGTAAGGTAGACCTAAAAATTATAGCTTTCACACAAAGACCTGTTCCCTTTACACATTCAAAATATTTCTGTAATTTAAACAAAATCCAGTGTTATATTTATTTATTTCATTATCACATGATTTGATCAATGTAAAAAATAAATAATATAAATGATAATTTAATCGTAGCAAGTTAATTTAATAGTAGGTTCTACGTTTGCTACTCATTTGCAGCAAAGACACATGAATGCCAGGGGTGTTGTGGGTGACCTGTGACAACATGGCAAGATGTAAGCTAAATTAATTCAGTGGTATAAATCACGCACTGGATTATTTACGATCACATCTGCACTGTGCCGCCATGGAAGAGAAACACCTGGAATAAAACATGTGCTATCTTCACTCTCTTGATAACTGGAGGCCTCCCCCTCCTGAGATTTACAAGCCGCTTGACTTTCCGCTCTAACACCACAAAAGACCCGTCCCCCATTCAGGGGGCCACTGACGCATTCATAAATATCTCTTTGAGAAGGCTGGCATCCGTAATGAATTCGCCCATGTGCCTCAGTGTCTTATAGCTTTAATCAGACCTATAGTTATCCTGGCCACTCCAAACCGATTTATACTCATTTGGATATCCAGCCACTGGGGCTCTGTATCAACTGGCCTGTCAATACAGCCCATAAAATGGAGTAAAGGGCAGGGCATTGTAGGTGAGAACAATCGCTGTGTTGAAAGTAATGTGAAACCAAGTAGAACTTAAAGACTGCTTTCCTCTGAATGTGTAATGACACCGCAAAGTCTCATGTGGATTTTCGAAAGAAGAATAAGAACTTTCTGCCAGAACTGCTATTGTGGCTAGCACTAGGCCTACATAAAATGCATCATACCGACATCTTATGCAAATGTTCTGTAATGCAATTGCATGTGTGCCTGATTTAAAAAATTTTTAATTTTGTTCCACCAATTGAACTGTAGTCATGAAACTGCAGGGATACGCAGGCTCAACAGCTTGGCTTGTTCGCCATTAATCATTAGGTAATGGTTTGTACTGCAGTAGTTGGTGCAGTGATTGATTACCTGGCTGTCTGTGGTCACAGAACTCACCTTTGTGGGAGGCTTAATAACAGAGGGACAGGGACGGGACAGGGCGGGGCAGGCAGGGCACAAGCATTCATACATGCTCATCAATAATAAACCGTTGTGGTTACGCTATGGTTTATGTGATACTGTAATGGTGAGCTATTGAGGCTGCACTACTGCTTAATCTACAGTACTTTACAGTAAACAGTCTAAAACACTGTCTTAAATTAGTTATTTTCAGCAGTATTCCAGTATCAATTCAGTTAAAATTCAGTTGATAAAAAATCTCTCATGAATGTCACAATAAAGACCTTTGCTGTCAACGTAAAGGAGATTATGTTTGATTACCTACCAATCAAAATAAATTGTGTGCATAAGCCCCCTGGCATTTAATTGAGCTGCAACATGCTTATCCTCAGAATGAAAAATGATGTCCTTTAAACTCATCTCTTTTCCTCTGCTTTCCTTGTCATATGCATGCAACTAAAAACCATGTGCAAATGACAGGCAGCCCACCCCTGTCCCCACCCCAAACAGGAGAGAAATCTTGTTTAATTCGATGGGATGCACCTCCAGTTGCCCTTTGATTAAACCAAGTCAGCCCCTTTGAGACGGAAATGGCACTGACCGCTTTCCGAGGGCAGGTTCAGTAATGGAGTTCCTGTAAAGGCCCGAGAACATCTTTAGAGAATACACTTCCATGACTGGCCGAATCCCCATTGTGTAAATTCACTGTCTTTAGGGCAGTTTGCTCAAGTGTGAGGATGGCATTGACAGAAAGAAATGATACCTCTGTAACCCCCTAATCACCTATTGGAGTCAAATTTTAATATTCTGCTCTTTTGAAAAAAGATTAAAACCTCACCAGGCACTCAATGAACAATGAGGCATTGTGAGACAGGAGCGCATGTTGTTCTTGACAAAAGACAAAAAAATTCAAAACCCCACCAAAGCCTTATCCCTTCATTAATTTATGTTCAAGCGCAGCATGATTGCAATTAAAAAGGTATTTAACAACTATAATTCACAGTATGTAGCTGAAATAGATATTGAATCAGAAGCCTGGGAGGTGCTGTTCTGTAAAAGCTGAAAGTCAAACTCAAGGTTGGATTAATTAAAATCGCTGTACTTGCAAGTTGTGCTTGAAAATGTTGTCTTTTAAAAAATATTCATCAAAACCGCTGAAAATGCTCTTAATTGCTGCCTAGTATTAACTTGAATATTGAAATATTTTATTAGCTGTCATTCAAGCATATTCAGAAGAGAATAATTTATCTGATGTTGTTTATGCTTTTTTTTTTTGGAGTCCATCATCACACATACTTTGCTATTTCATTCCAATGAAATAAGTCAGTCAGTACTCAGTACTTACATCTATGCACGTGTTACAAGGTTTACTCTATTTATCAAACACTAGCTGTAAAAATAACATAATTTAAAAAGTATATTTTTCACGTGGCAGCTGAGTGTTTTCACAATGACTGCAATGTACAATTATAATATTGTTTCTAAAGCAGTATCTTACAGAAGTCCATACAGCCCATACAGTATGTATTTATTTATTCATTTGTTCATTCATTCATTTTCCCATTATCGCGAGATCACAACTAATTTATCTCGTGATTTCACAGTAATAATACTCTATAAAGTTCTGATCACAAGAAAACTATTTTTGTCAAGTCGAGATCACAACTACAATTTTTTATTCTAGTATTTGATTTTATATATACATTTTTTGTTAGCTCTAACTACTTAGGTTTCAATGAAACGGAAAGCATGCACAGGCCTATTGTATTACTCTGGAGCCCTTTCATAAATCATGCTTGAGAAGCAGGCGGTGAAGCACATGGACACATTTAGGTGAATATGCCGTTTCATGGACAGGCAAAATGTATGAAAGAATGTCATGCTCTCCTTGTAGTTATGTGACATAACCACAGACCTCAAATACCCTACGGTGTCACAGCACCTTAACACATGGTGTGAAAAAAAGATCAAGACCTTTCATTATGGGAGGGGACCTTTACGTACAACAAGGTGCGGCGTGAAAAATGACACAGCCCAGACGTTGCCATTTACATGGCGTGGCTTGTCAAAGTTAATCTCCTCGCTAAGATTAACCGCTCAGTTGCGCGTCCATCTGTTTATATGATGGGGCACTTGAGGGCATCAGAGTCACGGATGGAAACAAGTGTTTCTCTTGAGACGGGAAAGTGTAATGTACAACTTGTGCATACAGCTGCTATTTGCAGTGTTCGTCTTTGTACAGCAACCACAATAAAATGGTTGGTTAATGTGAAGGTGTTTGAGGTTTGAGCTGCTCAAACAATTTTGGGAAAAGAGATTTTGGACATTTTAGTCATGATTATATGCTCTCTTTTATCCCTCCTGCTTTTTGTGGAAGGGTGCAGCGAGTAAACATCACCCCTTCCATTTCTCTTTTTGGTGATATCAGATCTGGTGCTAATTTGCTGTAAAATGTTTACTGCAAATAAAAATCAAAATGTGTGTCTAACCCCAGATATCCAGCAGAATGTCCTTCTGTGTGCATGACTGAATCTAATGCTGGCATATTCACCTTTCATTGGCAGCAGTAGGACACAGAAGTGAGGCATATTTTTATTTTGGTATGAATGCATCTGAAGTGTGCGTAACACCTTCAACTGCAGAAGTCCACCGCAAATACATTTCCAGCATGAAAATTGCATTGCATTGCTTTGCTCACCAAGCAAAACCTTCTGGTATGTAAATTCAATAGAAAATCTGTCTTATTTTTGCAGTGCCTAGTAACTTGTGAGTAAGGGTTTACTTTCTTCAGCAATTTCACAGACCTCTCCAAGGATCGGTTTTGTTGGGCTGGCAAATGGGGTTTGAAGTGTGACGATATTTTGTGCCGTCTCAAGGAACATTTATAAACACTCATTTTACATCAGTCTTCTCATTTTGACTGAAACGTCAGCAGAGAATACTTGATGCCAACAGTGTCCCCACCGAACATTGATGAACGGAGCCGATTCAATCACTCCTCAATGAATGAACACAGGAATTGATCTGTTTTCTTTATACATATTTGAGTTTCCTAGATGTCATTTCTGGCCCATCTTCAATCATATCTGTATAATTTAAAATTATTTGCAGATAAACAGAAGTCTGTTAAATTGATGAAGCACGATTTGCCAAAACGACTGATGATCACATTTTGGGCTACCCTCTGAATAGCACAATATTGTTTTATCAGTATGAGCTCATGCCCACATACCGATAAATGCTACCCAGACCTCCATGCTGCTTAGAGGTTTTAACATCACACAGTAAAACAGCAGCACTTTGAAAGCCAAAATAATTCAGGACTGGATGTAGTTGTGCTAATTTGCTCCACAGTATGATCTTCACAGCAGGTAGATGACTATCTACCACATGGTTAGGCATACCTCAGAGGGTTGGTGGTCATTATCTCCCAAGTCCAGACAAAATCAGAGAATTTTGGGCAGGATTAAGTTTGGAAAATAATGCGTGAAAGAATTAGAAGGCAATGTATGAAAGAAGAAAAAAAAAAACCCATCCATTTACTGCAGGCCCGCTTTCCATAAATTATATACAGGTTTGGACAGCAGCCTTGTTTATCCACTTAATATCTAGAAATATATTATCTCTGACAAGCCAGATTAATAGACAGTTGTGTGGTGATTACTAAGTGAATGAACGAGTGCATGAGCAGGGTACTGCGTTTGTAACCTGTACAGATATGATAGGTGGCGGTGTGACATGTCACACAGTAATCAGTGTGCAGTCTCCAGCTTTGCCCCTTGGGTTTACAGGTGAGCCATGTATCACTACAGTCTGCCACCCATACCCTTCCTGCTGAAGCCATGTTTTATCTTCCACACGTTCAGCCTAACTGCTGCTCCGACGCACTTATTTTTCTTGCTTGTAATAGCAAATTTCCGCTTTGTGGTTAATTTTTTTTTAATTAAATTTTTTTACGATAACATTCGCTATAAATATGTTTCCTGAAGTTTCAAATTGCCCACAAATTGAGAGGGTAAATGAATGAATAGACTAGAGTGGGTGCTCATAAATTTTGATATCATTTAAATAGACTATATTTATTTTAGTTTTGTCTAGTTTAATTCACATATTCTTCTGTTTAACAAAATATTGAGTTAAATTTTTAATGTCACTCACCTGTGCCTCTGGTGCTTCAGAAGCTGAGACTTCGAATAATTGTCTTTATACTGTGGGTAGCATGTGGTGAAGTGTTCAGTGCACTGAGCCTGAAGCCCAAAAGCCAGGTGTGACTAGCTTTGAGTAGGTTCCTCACACACTCTGCTCCAGTGAAAACAAAGCCATAAATGTGGCTTTTAGGTACTATAAGCTGTAAAACAGCTTACGTCATTTACATCAGTGTGGATACATTGTGTGTTTTGTTCAACTCAGTGATCTTGTCTATTCCTACTTACGTTAACCATATTTACCATTTGTTTAGAAAAAGATCAAAGTGAAATTTGAGATTAGGTTTTGGAAGGGCCAAACATTACACCCACTCATTAGAAAAAAGGTCAGGACTTTTCTGTAAAACTTGACATTCAATCACGGGCTACATGTAGCGGATAGATAATTTAATTAACTAAGCCATAAAGATGGATCTTTCCTGGGGTGCTTTTGATCTGTTTATTCTTTGATCATATGCATGCTGCTGGATTGACTCTGAAATGTTTGTTAACAGTAACCACTGACTGAGATGGGGGTCTGTTTAAATGAAAGCATTTGCTTTTTGTTCTCATTGCATTTGCGGTAAAGTCAGTAACTTTTTTCATCTTTGTAAGAGCCATATAGCTGTCGACAAACATCACACATACATCCTTTATGGCATTACAGCTTGTAATGTTTTCATCTCTGAGAACCCCATAAGGTAGCCTTTTTATTATATATAGGCAGTTTTTTATTATTATTTTTTTGTTTTTGTTTTGAGCTGTCAAATAAATGTCTGTTTTTTATTATGCTCTGCCTTATGCTGCATGTCTCCAAACGTAAAATGAATGTTCTGATGAGGTCGTGCTTGAGGGTTTCTTGATTTTTGGTTTTTACCTCATGTAAATATTTTTAGCTACACAAATACAGGCTGTTAAAAAAAAGGATGACTAACCATTCCAAACATTAACTCAAATTAAAACTGGTGTATTTTGACATATCTTTGAAGGTTTGAACATTTTAGAATCCCCAAAGGGTCATGCAGTATCTTGGTTGTACTGGATTCATTTCATAGACTACTTTAATTTCTTATTCCTTTTTATATGCCTGTGCTTATACAAAGTAGGTAATGTGGCAAATAATCATGTTGTGTGTGTTATGCAGCCAGGCAATTGCCGGGCCCTAGAATCAGTACTTCTCTGTAATGCGGAGCAGTGCTGGAAAACATTCAGTAGTCTTTTTACATTTGTCACACTTGCAATATTTATGTGACCCAGAACACAAATTAAAATTATTATTTTGCTTCAGATGTTCTTTTAATCCAGTGCTACAGTGCTTTTTTTGTACAATGGGCACAGAGGTGTTAACTTAAGTACAATAAATTATTTTTGTTTTTGTTTTTAATTATAAAAGCTTTTTTTGTTGATTGAATTAAATCTTTGATAAAAGATCCCATGTTGCTTTGTTACTTTTTCATGTCTGTTAACACAAGCAGGAGAGGTAAAACTAGACAAAGCAGTTGTTTTTACAGAAATAAAGGCAAAGGCAAAGTCTCTGTTGAAATTTTAATCTACCTGTAGACAACTGGTCCCTGTCATATTTGATTTGTGAAATACAAATTGCAAAACCCCTCTGAACGTCCTTTGAACAATATTTGCATATTGTGTATTGCTTAATAATAGTCTTTTTTAAGTCGACAGTTGAAAAAATCCAATATGAAAGCAATACATTTTTAATTTTTTTCATGTTGGGAAATAAATATCTAACCAAGAGCATTTCACAGTTGCTAGATTGCTCCCTTCCCTCAAAAAAACCAGCATCCATTTTCATGTTCTGGTTTTTATATGTAGTATTTTACACTGTTTCTGTCTTGTCATTTGCAACAACTGATTTCCCAATGCACAAGCTGTTTTATATCCCCAGTGTTAACAACATGTATGCACATTATTTAAAACATGGCAGCAAGAATAACAAATTGGATAATGGTGTTCACAGTCCAGTGACTGTGATAGACAACTCATAACATAAATTCCCCACCTCCGCAAAATATTGCTGCGCACAGTGACAGTTGGAATTATCATGTTATCCCTCCGCGCTTCCAATTGCACCTGCCTACATTCACTCCAGGAGGGCCTCCCCATCCGTGTCTATGTAAATAATATATGCACTTCCGATAGAATATGAGTTGTATCTGTGAACTGTTAGAAGGAGCACTGACACATTGCTGTAAAGCCCTGGATATATACGAAGGCTGTATTCGCTTGAATCTGACAGCAAGGCTCTCTTGACATGACATCCAGGGGAGGATTAGGGTTTTCGTGGCTGCTGGTCATCTTTTCCTCGCTTATTGAATTTTCAGGATTCAGTCCAGGGGGATGTCCACTCTCATAGCTCTTGTCTGAAAGCTCATCGGTATAAAGTAGGTCCTGTTGATTGAAGTCATCTTTCCTTTTCGCTCCTGAGAATTCAAATGTTGCCTATCACCTAAGCCAATATGTGGGAAAGGGGACATTATCCTATATATTCTGAATATCATGAACTGCTCATTTGCAGTTGTGAGGACAACTTGATTACTTGCTTGTGTTGAAGATAACTAAGTTGTAAATGGAAAGAAGGGTTGTTTTTTTTTTTTTTTTTGGCTCAGACTAATTAAAATATCTTCACAGTTAAAAAAACTAAATAAAAATTACTAGTTACACTTCAAGGTTGGTTCTGGAGCACAAATAAGGGTCCATTTTCAGGTTTTAGAGAGCTTTAAAAAGTCCTGCTTCATTCTTTAAGGTATGCTGACATCAATTGCTCTGTCTCACAAGCTACAACTCCATTATGTTGCAAGCTTTCCTTTGCAAGCTTAACTTTGCTATGGTATGTTCATTTTTAATAAAATTATATTCATTTGTACAGTATGGGGTTCACAAACACAATGTGATGTGCAACCAATTCAGGTTCACAGTGGCAGAAAGGAAAATAACACACACGCAAAAAAAGAGGAAATGTAGTAAAAATACTGTGAGGTAATAGTAACGGTCATACTGTCTTAGGCCTCACATACAACACTCAGTACAGTATACATACCATGGTATGTTCAAATGTTACTGTGGAAAACATTTCTGGCCTGCTTAATGCTGCCACGTAAAACACCCTATTGGATGAAAAACATAGACAATGTGGCAACCAGTTAAGTGCATGTCTCGCAGCTCTTTTTGCATCTGAGAAACATGGATGTGTGATAAAAGGGTGATGTCACCCTTTCAAGGAACAGAGATTCCAGGTACACAGGTCAGACTGATTCCAGTTGTGATGTCACAGTTATACAGATCAGGCAGGTTGATACCTTTTGCAAAGTAAATCACCAAGATACCATTTACAAGGTCACATGATGCATAAAGTAAAAAGCACATAGTAAACGGCAATGGAGAGCTTTTGTAATGTCTCAACACAGCAGAAAATAAACCCTTCCTGCCAACAAACTGCTGTATCTCAAAGGAAACAAGGGGGAAAGATGTGTCTGGAAATTCACAAGTTGTGCTTTCTTGCTAATTTGCACCTTTATCTGGCAAACAGAATTAGTTAAATTATGCATCATCTAAACACAAATTTTGGTTACACCTGAGCAGAGAAGAAAATCTAAACCTAATCCACAAAACACAACATGACGCATGTGTTCATTTATGAGTCAGTTTGCCTCAGACAGCTGTAATCTGCTGGTTTTATAGAAAGTAGAAGTCACATTCACTCTGATTTTGATTAATGCTTAAAGAATGTGCTGGAAGGAGTTTTGGAAGCTTGATGAAAATCCATAGGGATGATAAGTTGCTGTCGCTGTTGCCTTGAAGAGTTTTTGAGATAATTTTCTGCTACAGTAAATGTACTGTGTATCATTGTGTTAAATGGCTGAGCACAGTTTGGGTAGTCAATGTCCAAATATTTCTCCAAGAATCTACAATCTGGAAGCTCTGAAAAACTTTTTTTAAATAAAAGATCATATATAATATTTAGCACGTTAGCATTTTACTATTGAAAAGGTGTGAATAGTAAATAAATGGAACCTTATGAAGGTCAATAATATTGGTCAGGTTATTGTTGAGCCAAGCCCAAATGATTTCTTATTTTCTCAGCTTTTACCTTGGCTAATAAATCAAGCTATAAATATCACTGGGATACTATACTATAAGAGAAAGCCTTTTTCAGATTATAGGTGAAACAGTTAGGTATTTCACAGAATATGCTGTCATTGCCCGATTGTCTGGTAAGGCTGTCACCGCATTCAGAACCTGCCTGCAGTTGGCTTATCAGGCAACATACTTTGGCAGTTTTCAGCCTCTTGAGTGATTTTAGCTTCTTGAGTGATGACTCGGCATTTTTTGTGCATATGTGAACACACCAAACAAAGTCAAACCCGACTGAAATGAACCGAACTGAGACCACCTCAGGACGTTGTCTCAGCATGGTACATTTGTGCTTCTTTTTGAGGTACGCTTAATCTGTGCATTGTGAACATAAAGTGGCCCCAGTCCCCACAGAATTTATTTTTATTTCTATTTTGTGAACACAAAGTGACCCCTTATATTTTTTTTTTCGTATCCACATGTGTATGTTGATAAATATCCATCAATCATAAATGAAAAGTTTTCACAAAACTTGTGATTACCACAAATTGACACCAATAAAATGCTATATACGTATGTTGGAATTCCAATTGTCAGCAATTTAAAGAAATGGCAGTTGGACCCTGTGTCTGAATTTCTGCATAACAGCTAAAGCAAAAATGGTTTGTCACCAAACTGGAGGCATATATTAAAATCTGTATTTCTAATGAAGCCAAGTCAGCCATAGCAATGACAGTTTAAGCTATGACTTTTGTGTCCTATGTAGGGAAGTGAAGAGTATGTTAAATATGTTTAATTTTCCAAACCTAGCCGTTTTAACCATTAACACTCTTGTTTGACATCCAGCACTCTGAATACCAAACACAAGTGCAACAATAGTGTTGATAAATCAAACATGGCTCCGTAAATTGATTCTATGCTGCTGCAGTAGCTTCTAAGTGTGCTGGCTAAAAAGAAACGGCAGAATGGCTGCTTGTGGTGTTCGGGGGATTGTGTGGTCAGAACAACTCTGAGCTCTGCTTGCATCAGCTACCTCAAAACATAGCACAACCTAGAAATAAACAGATCTGCAGAGGCCATTTTGAAGAAAATTACCCATAATTAGGGACTGGCATAAGTGGCACACAAGTACACATGCATGCCAATTTTATGTCATAATGGTACAAATACCTACTATTTTTAGGTACGCATTCCATTAGGAAATAAAATAGCCATGCATTTTCATATTTCTTTGTCCCTGCCCATAATCCAATGTGTGGTCAGTTCTAAAGGAGCTGCTGTGTTGAACAACAAGTGGTCTGAGATCTCATCGATGTTGAAGTGGACCAGAAAGAGCGTACACGTACAATGTGAACACAAAAGATTGAGTTCATCTGTAGCTTAATTCACTTTTTGGTTCACTTCATTTAAAAAGAACTATGTGTGAAAACGCCCTTAATTTAAATGTTTGACAAAACCGAAAAAAGTGATCACTGTTTCCCCGCTGTAAACACATATGTTTATCTTCTCTTTTCTTCATCAGACCTTCACAGACTTCCTATAGATTGTGCTTTGGGCTTTTTATTTTTAGATATGATTCACACATAAAAAAGTTAAGAGGTGTCTATTTAAACCAGCAAGCTTTTGGCCTAGCTAGCAGTGACGTTTGTTTCGGTGACCATTTATTAATGTTTCCACCAGGCTGCAGCCAAGCACTAACGGGGCTGAGCACTGTTCATAGTTCTGATGTCTACCTCAATATACTTTCCCAATAGCCTAACTCGTACAACCCAACACGCTGTCTATTGTGAAATATCTAGGCCTAATAGTAGTGTGTGGACTTGTTTGTGTGCGTCTGAGGGTGAGAGGAGGTCGTAAAAGAATCTTGTACAGGGTCTCATCATAACTAGCTTCCACCACTACCTCAAACAAAATGTATTTCCCATTTATATGGCAGTGCTTGTTTATTTATATTATATACTTGTTGTCCATTTTCTATTTTGTTTGTTTACACTTTTTTTTATACCATTAAAAAAAAATCACCACTTAAAAAGATTAATGAACTCCTCAACCAACCAGTTCCAGCTCTCTAGTGCATATTTCGCATCCATTTATACACAGATTTAGCATTTTTAACATCTGTTTAACCAGCTGGATACTGTGCTCAAAGGTACAACAACAGCGTCCTACCTGGGAATTGAACCTAGATTACAAGCCCAGTTCCGTAACCATAATACTACACTCTCTTTGCTATGTCGTGTAGAATACAGCATGCTACAAATAATGCACTGACTTCCTGAGGTCTATATTATAAGCCATTGAAATAGCGCAGTACAGCGGTGTTTCAGTTCAAACCTGATCTGGTCTGAAACACAAACTCAATATTGAACACCAAACTTGAACAGTTGAAACAAATGGTTTTACTGCAGACCAGGAAATTACCAAACCCGATGCAAGTGATAAATATTCCTTTAGCGGAAGACAAAACTAACAATTCCAATTGCCCTTTGGTGAGTTTGGACTGACATTGTCATGAAAATAGGGCCCAAGGTCTTTAGTGTGGGTGATAGCTAACAGTTTTTGTATTTGGCTCAATTTCAAAAATATTACTAAAGCTAGATTGATCATTTTTAATGCAAACAACCTAAATCCCTTGGCAATGATTATACATTGTTGTTGTCATGCATTATTCATCACTGCATTGATACTACTGCTTTAGCTGGATATTACACTCGAGAGCGCCAACAGAACTGCTTTCTTAGTGAGGGCGGATTGAATAACTGCAACCTAACAATACAAATCATTTGCCAATATGCCGCATAGCCATTGTTTGTATCCACATATTCATCCTTGATCTGCTTGCATGTCTATGTCTGCTCATGAAAGAAAGCAATCTCTGCTTCAGACTACTTAGAAGAAGAGTGAGAAGAAGCAGCTCTAACCATTGAAACCTGGCACTGACTGAGAAATGGGAGGAGGTACACCTTTGTGACAGGCTCAGCAATTAACCTTTCAGGGCATAAAGCTAGCGTTCCCTAGTAACACGGCCATTGAAAAAAAAAAAATTCTATTATTTGGAAATTATAAAAGCAAAGGCTGTTTTTAAGTAAAAAATTAAGTGATAAAAATTGATCATGTTGAGGGTTGTGCAACCCACAACACAGAGGGAAAGAAAAGTAATTATTTGCTTTATTTCCTGATTAAACATGGGTTTCCTGAGACGTGTGTGATGATACTACTAATAATAATAATAACTACAAAACCTTTAAATTTGCTCCCTGTGTTTCGTATAATAACACAACTCCCCCTGCTGTTTCAATGCTCACTTCAGCAAAACACTTTATGACTGAGATAAAAGCCGTTTCATTTTAAATGCTAAGTTCAATCGATTTAGCCATGCTCATATGTGATCTGTCACGCAACTGTGTACGTTACTGCTTTTTTAGTGCTAAATTTACTGACTCGCTTATGATCAAGATCAGCCTGCACATTGCCTATCATTTAAAATGCTTAATTCCATTTATACTCTGCTATGGATGAATGGATTCTCATCATTGCCTTGAAAAACAAGTATGGCTGGAGAATGAATCTAGATTATTGCCTCTGAGATATCCCAGTAACATATTTTTAAATATATATTTTAATATAAAAAATAAAATGGACAATAATTAGACATACCAGATGTGCTCATCCATATGAATTTCACAGGTGTGAAAGGTGTGATGCAGGAGTGAAAAAAGCTAAACAATGTCAGAGAGTAGTCAACAACAACAAAAAAGTCTATGGAAGGTATTTTATATATAATGCGTATATAAATTCAAATGCATGTAGAAAATCATGAAAATTCACTGAACATGCACTCTTACAATGCGTGGTATGGTCGTTGCTAGGCACAAGACACACTCAGCCCACAGCAGAATGTGTCCTTATATAGGGTTCACAATTTGATATTCCTATGGTACAGTATTCAACAAGTTTATGTTGAGGGAAGAAAAAAAAAAAAAGTTTTCCTATTCATTGAACATTATAAATAAAATTTAAAATCCTATCACTGTCATGTATAAAAGATCTTCATAAAATAAAACGTATAAACATAATTTTACCATGACCAAGATTTTGGTAGTTGTTAAACCAGTGCATGCATTATAAACAAACATCTATGTTTATTATGCATCAACTGATAAAATTAATTTAAAAATCAAGCCAATATTGTTTTTTTATGAGACTATGTTTTAAACTCAATCCCACATGGTACAGCCAATTATCACATTCTCAATTAGACATTGAAGCGAACAATGTGGTAATCCAGTAGGTACCTTATGAAGGATGTGCTTATGAAAGTGTTTACAGTTGCAATAAATGATACAGGGAAACATTTTGTATTGCTCAATATGAAATTTTGATATGATTGGATACAACAATATTTTGTCGCATGCTTAATTGCCGTAGCATAGGCATGGCTGCATGTTTTATCTTCTGTGAAGTCAATCAGGATGAGTGCATTTAATGCCTAAATGACTGTTTCTTCTTTCTCAATCTGTATTCAACAAAAAATCCAGTTCATTTGTTAACATTTTATGATTATTTTCTTTAGCCCACCAAGGCCCATCTTTGCAGGAGGTCAACCTTATTATGATAAAGGTGACCCCCTCCAACCTCAGGTTTCCCCCCAGCAACATCCAACTCACCTTACAAGTTACATGATAAGGAATAATAGAATAAAAGAAATGACTGTGATAGTTAACAGTTATAGTGACTGTTATCTGTTGACGGTTACTGCAGAGGAATAAAATGCCACTTTTCAAACAAGTATTCTACATTTGTTTTATGCAGTAACCCTGTTATGGGCCTAGGTAAATTGATTAACATTGAAATTATAGATTTAGTGTTGAATGTTTTACTTTAATTTTACCATGCCTGTGCAGTTCACCAGACACAATTCCATATAGCCTATATAAAATTATTTTTATTTCATATAACCTGTATGATAATAAAAAATGAAATCATTGGTCACTATTAGTATTAATAGCAATAATACGAATAATTAAATAATAATAATCATTATCATAATCATCAACTTTATCTAATAACTATAATTACTTGAAAGAAACATGAACTTTAAAACATTAAAGTTCATTTTTAATAGCCTAAATGTTAAGTTGTTTCAGCAGTTGTTTTAGGGACATAAGTAAACTAAGCTCTTTGACTGTCACTTCTTCAAATATATTTTGATAAAGACATAGAATCTTTATGCTTAGATTTAGTCTATATTTTTCTGTTAAAGTTGGCTCAATAATTCTGTGCTTCTTTAATTTTTGCAAACTCAGTTCAGTGAGTTCCGTCAGGAAAATAATGACAAATTGCAATTGTGTGGACAAAGAGTAGCAGTTGCATTTAAATAACAGTTAAGGATAAAGGTTGCTTGGATCCAGGAGTTATTATGCAGGACCATACACACTTTTTCTTAGTTTTAACCCAATTAGCATGAAATAACACTGATGACCTTTGCTTGCAAAATGTAATTTATTCATAGTACCGTCAAAATGGTGAAGTAATGGGCTCCTGTGCAAAAAGGCTGCTGTGCACAAAAGTATGAACCACATGATAAGAAGTGTGTAATAATGAGATATCTGTAGGCTTTATCTGTAGGTTGTGTTTACTTATTAGCGCGTGTGAAACTTTTAGCCAGGGTCAAATAAACCCAGGACATTACTGGCATTCTTATCGTGGTCTTTATTTTTACTGACGCTCAAACATTTTTGCCAACATTCTAAAACTGAATAGATTTCAGTTTTTGTACAGATTCAAAGTATCTCTCCTGTAGATCATACAGGAATATAAATGGTCATTTGCACCAATCTACTACACCTCTTTCTGGATGTTGGCAAATGAGGAACTATATTTTTTGGAAATAACTCAAAATGAGATCAGTTTTACTAGATAACTGTTTTATTTTTTATTTTTATTTTTTTCATTTATATTAGCTATATGGTATTGCAGTGAGCTCCATCATGTTTGGGATGAAGACATGTTTTATTTTTTTGTCTCTGTACTCCACAATTTTATATTTGTAATCAAACAATTCACATGTGGTTAAAGTGCAGATTATCTTGTCAAAGGGTATTTGTTGGTTTCACCATGTAGAAATAACATTATACATAGTCCTCCCATTCTGATTAGTCAAGTGTGTTCAATTGCTTCCTTACTGCAGGTATAAGAGAGCTTTCAGTATCTAGTCTTGATTCTAGGCTTTTGATTGCCTTTGCAGTCTGTTATTGGCATTTGTCAACATGAAGACCAGAGTTGTGCCAATGAAAGTCAAGAAAGCCAGTATGAGGCTTTTTTTCAGTGTAATGAAGAAAAACCCTCAAACACCTATTCAACAGATTGCAAACTGTGTGTGTGTGTGTGTGTGTGTGTGTGTGCCCTGCGATGGACCTGTCCAGGGTGTATTATTTCTTTTTGCCCAATGAATGCTTGGATAGGCTCCACCACCCTCCGTCACCCTGACCAGGAAGAAGCAAATTATTAGATAATGCATGAATGTAACTTTCCTCCAAAACAAGCAGGAGCTGGCTGCAGTATAGGCCTGGCAGAGCATCACCAGAGAAGATACTCACCATGGGATGCAATGAATAGGTACTAAACATTGCTTTAATTTACATAACCATATGTCCCAAACATTATGGTGCCCTGAAATGGGGAGTTTTTATATATAAAAACATGGTGAAACCAATGTATAAAAATACCCTTTAATAAAAGCTGAGAATATGCACTTCAACCACATTTTGAATTGAATTGCCTGATTAAAAATCTAAAATTGTGGAGTACATTTATTTCAGTGTCAGAAAATAATGCAGCAAACATATATTTAACACAGAATTGCACAAATACCTCCACACCTATGCACACTATCAGATCTTTCAGTTTTTAATGTGTCCACCCTTTGCCTTAATTATAGCTTCCATTCTTTTTGAAAGGCTTGCTTTAAGTTTTCTTGTGAACTCCTCCAAAGTTCAGTCTTAGAAATGGCATTTTCTGCTTCTCTTGCCCAATAATCTCAAATACATTCAATTATGTTGAGATCTGGATTCTGATTTAGACTCTGGGGTGGCCAGTCCATTGTTCTGAGAACACCAGCAACTTGGATCTTCTTAGCATCGTGTTTGGGGGTCATTAGCTTGCTGTAGAATGAATTTGCTCCCAATCAAACGCTGTCCAGAGGGTACGGCATGATATGATAAGATTTATTTGCATTCATCAGCATTCATGATGCCTTCAATCAAAACCAAATGACCCACTCCAGATGTTGTTACAATCCCCAAATTTGGATCCTCCACCATGCTTGATTGATGGTTGTAGACATGATTCCGAGAGTCTTTCATTGCTTCGGCGGCTTACATACTGCCTTCTCTTACTTCTAAGGTATCCGGTTTTGGTGTACTAGAGCACATTTTCTTATATTTGATTATTTCCTTTTCTCAGTAGTCGCTTTCTGACAGCAACACATCCTTTCAGACCCATAGCATTGAGTTGTCTTCTCACAGTGGAAGGATTGACAGAAACAGCCGACTGTCCAAAGGATAGAAGGGAGACCATCCTTTGCTGCCTGGCCTGAAATAGATATAAGTAATAGGCATGTCATGGGGAATCTATCAGAGCAAATAGTCAAAGAGGTTGGGCAGGTTACTATTCTTGAACCCTAAAATGGTTACTGTTCTTGAACCCTTTTGACTGCTGGCATAGTTTAGGTCTTTGACCTAAATATTTCTGGAAGAAAGTAACAGAAGCTCAAACACAGTGAAAATGGAAGTTTTCTGTGGAAGATATACATTTTTTAAATGGATTCACATGCTTGTGTGTGTGCCTGGTGGGTTTACAAACACAATGGAGCCACAACCACAACACTGGACAAATCCTGGTTCAAATTTTATGACAATACCACCAAAAATGAGCATTCTGCATTGTTTTTTTTTTTTGAAAACAATTCCATTAGGAAACTCCAAAAGGACACTTGGTAACCAATTATGGATGTTTAGAGGTGTGAAATACTATACCATATATTGTATACTATACGCTTGCCAAATTTTACAGAAAAGAACTTGCTTTCCCCCTGTCTGTCACCCTCCCCCTCCCAATTGCTTTTTGGAATAAACATTAATGTAGATTTTGGTAGCTTAAAATAGTTCATAGAGATACAACCATTATTAACACTTTCAAACAGTATATCATGTTATGAGCCTGATTGAAAATGTTAACATAAAAAAAACGTCATTAATGCAAATAAACCCACAATTTTAGGGGTTAATATGAAGTTCTGAAGAGTGATGTTGTGCATCTACACCCATCAGGCTGCATTAAGGCTTGGGCTTAAACCAGGATAGGGTCGGGGCTGGAGCAGGCTGTGGACTCAGTGGTGGGAGGGAGGGGGTGGGTCAAGAGAGCAGGAACCCTGGGGAATAGAATAGGAATGGAAATGAGTTATGAACCATATAATTACTATGTCAAGTATTGCACAAGTAGAGGCTTGAGAGTAATAAAGAAAAGCACCATGGTGCTATGCTATGGAAGCATACCTAAGAGAAGAAAAGGGGTATACACAACCATGGGAATGATACTGCACTGACAGCACCCCAACACCACACAGAACAGCAAACCAGAGCGTTCACATGCAGTGACAGGGTGACAGCTCACCTGACAGCTCTGGGTCCAGAACCACCCTTCCCACACATCTTTTACTGTATGATTGACTAAAAGGCAGAGCTGTGAGCCTACACTTAAAGACAGAGGGCCTGTCTGAAGCCCAAACATGCAAAGGGAGCGTATTCCCTAACACAGGAGCTCTGTAGGAGAAGGCTCTGTCTCCAGTTGTAAATTCAGTTATTTGTTGTCAGTTATTCTTAGAGGACCTTATGAATTGAGCATATCATGAGCACCAAGTGGCTTTTGTGGTTTATTCCTTAATTATATAAATATGTGTGTGTGTGAGCTTATAATACTATGTTTGTGGGGACCAAATGTCCCCACACGGATAGAAAGATGAGGAACATTATGCATTGTGGGGACCTTATGCTGGTCCCCACAAGGTCAAGAGGCTGTTTTAGGGTTAGGACTAGGTTAAGGTTAGGGTTAATGTTAGGCATGTAGTGGTTGAGGTTAGGGTTAGAGGTTACAGAATGAATGTAGTCAATGGGAAGTCCCCACAAGGATAGCAATACGGGACTGTGTGTGTGTGTGTGTGTGATATGAATGCAATTCATTATAACAGAAGTGCATGAATGAGACGCCAATTTTACAGATTAAATGGGATTTTATTCTTTTTTTCTTGATGAAACATGGGGTTATACATGTTTGGGTGCTCATGGTACATTAACGACCAAAACATTCTCCAGTCAATGGCTGTTCAATAATGAAGCCATTTGCAGAAAGCCTGCCTTTGGACAGTTCTTTTCCTCTTAGAGAAAAAAAATAATACCACTTAGCATTGTCCTCTTTACAGTTCAGAAAGTTTATGTGGTGGCGCTACCCAGTGGGGCACACATAGCACACCATGTCCCATGGCAATGTCTTTGGTTCACGTCAGGTAAGTCGGGTTGCCCGTCCATCACACATGCCTTTTTTGTTGCCAGGATACGCTGACAGATGAGAGCACCATGCGGCTCATGCATAAATGAGAGGGAGAGTAATGCAGGACGTAGCGGACAGCTTGGTTTAGCCTGTACTGCTTGTACAATCTGTGCTGTAGCTGCATCGGCAGTATCTCTCACTCACTGTGCCTCCTGACAGACATGGCAAAGCGATAACAAATCCATGATTTTTCACTGAATCCAATGTTGTGCCAGTCTGTGCTGGTAGGTTTCTTGCTGTTACGTGCCCAGACGTGGCTCAAGACAACAAAAATAGAGATGTAAATGATCAGTTCACATCAAAGTTTCTGGAATCTGTGTGTGCATGTGTGCGTGTGTGATACCATGAATTAGCTTTCAGTTCATAGCTTTTTTTGATTTTTAATAGCAAAACTATTCATAATCATCATGCCATTCACACTAAACAAAATACTCTGTTACGGTGGATGTTATTCAATAATTTACTTAAAAAAAAAAACTTTTTTCAGTGTTATTGGCTACTGTGGTGAATGAGAGCAGGGGGAGGGGGATGCTTCAGAGACAGGTTTCTGGACAGGCATTATCATCAGCATCTGACAGTGACTGGTTAGCAGCATGATTGGCCTGTCATGTTTGACACAAATAAAGGATAGCCTTCCTGATGCTGTTTCCAGTACATTTCGGACAGACAAGCAGGTGAATTGCGAATCATTCTCACTGCTGAATGAAATCTCAGCACATAATTACAAGTCAGCAGGGGCTTTCTTTTGCTCTGAATGCAGCCCTGATATCAATCAATTCTCAGGTTAGCACTTTGGAGTAGTTGTTGACTGCATTATTCATAGAACATAATCAGAACACAATCACCATCTGAGGAGAGGCTAATATTCCAAATCATTTTGAATTAAAAATCTTTCTTTTAAAGGTGTGGTATGCAAATCTGTTTTAAAACACTTTTGTTCATATTTTTTGAAATTTCATTCACATCAACAGATATCAATAAAAAAAAAGCTCTAAAACTGCCCCAGGCTCAGAAATCAGCCTCTCTAAATTTCATTGTGCCTGAATCTTATCCAATCAGGACAGTTTTTGGCAAGCAGGCTTCTCTACCTGCTAGCCAATTCTGTTGCACCTTCAAAGTGATGCCAAAGTAGGCAAAGTGAAGCTACACAGATAATAGCAGAGAAGATATACTGCAAAGATAGTACTAAAGCTAGCTAGCTAACCAGTCTAAATATCTTGTTGCATTTTATATGAAACTGTATGCATCACCATATCATTACAATAAAGATGGACTTGCTGAGACCAAGAACAATGTGATCTACTGCGTCGAGAAATGTTTCCAGAGAATGGAGCCAAACATAATACATACATGTTAAACAGACAGCTTTTGGATATGCACGATGTGTTAGCAGCATGCTGGGTTCCTAAACCTCATGTGACTTATGAGGTTTGCAGGTGTATTCCCGTATCAGTTATGATTAAAGAACAAGAGAAAGACGATACGCCACTCAGCAGCAATGACTTATTGGTCTAAAAAATATTAAATAATTATGCCTATGTTTTATCCCCCAGTCCTACTGGAAAGAATATGGAATGTAATGCTCTCTGATTTATTTTTTGTTAAGTATTGACATATGATATTGGGTGTTACTTGTGAAACTAGGCCACTGAAATGTACTGTCCATGCATCAAAAAATGATGGCTTAAACAGAAAAAAAAATGTGGGGGAGGAAAAAAAAACCAAGAAAAACATTTGGCATTCAAAGCCCTTTCTGTCTTAGCTCTGTTTCTTTCTAGAATGCATGTCTGAAAAAAGCACCATGATTAGTCATTTCCTAGCCATTTCCTAATAAAAAATCTCCTCGCTCCACTAGATTCAATGCAATCCCACCCTGGCCACATTGAGGTACGGCTGAATACATTTGTTTCAGAAAAAAAGGATCAGTTATGGGATTGATCAGTGCACTGACCCCACCCCCCAAACCCACCGAACGATTACCAAAATGGGCAAATTGGGCTCAAAATTTGCCTGATTTTCCTGTGGTGTGCACCAGGCATTAGAACAGTGTTTATTCAACTATGGGCCACACCCCAAACAGGGTCAAGGGATTGTATGAGGTCCTAGAATGAGCCTGCAGTCCACTCGGGTATGTTTGTACATGTGTTTGATAGGTCCCTGTAAATTACTTAATTTCTTATTTCATGTCCCGTGATTAAACAGTTTAAGAAACAGTGCATTAGTGCTGTCATGGAACTAATAATGAGGAATGTTTCAAAAATGTTCATATTATGTTGCATATTATGTTGAAGTGTCAATTTGTAATTTTTTCATATTAAAATTACATATTTGATAACTTCTCACAATGGCATTTTTGTACCAATAACGTTTTAATGGGTTTGTGTTCATAAATTGCTCCTCTATATGCTGTTCTACACTGGTGGTGTCAGGTGCGACATCCACACCAGATATCTATGTGATGATGCATGCACAGGAACTTGCATGCTGAACACGAAAGACCAAGCACCTAAAATCCAAGTGTCTTTAATATTAGGTTTGATATGTTGCTAAAGAAAAATAAGAACTAAGTGTGCTCCTAGTAATGGTTTAATTTCAAATGGAACTCTGGTATTTGGAGTGTGAAGATGAACTTTTGTGACCATCTGTCATTACAGATGTCACCACACACCAAAACTGCAAAATTGATAAAGACACAAATAACAAGGAAGTATGAATGTTGTAGCAAATGAGGACAACATTTTGTAAAAGATTAAACTAAATTATGATATTTTATGTTTAACAATTAAATTAATGGCCACGTCAGATTATATTCTCAACAAGTCAAAAGGAAAAAGTCACTGGATATAAATTCATATGATTACTGAGTACACTAGTAAAGCTCTATTATTAGGGAAATGTTTGAACATTTGAATAATCTACAATATGCTATGGAGTAATGGCAATTCAAATGTAATTTATGTAATCATGTAATGAAAATTCTGTACAATTAGCAGAGTATATAAAATAAAAATGGCATACTTAACAGGCCACATTTGTCTTATCAGCATCACATCTATTAAATGTAATTCAATCATTTTATCAAGATCCTAACTATTGATTGTAATTCAACAATGGAATTCATAAATACTCTTATTAAAAAATGAGCTGCTTTTATTAGATGTACCGTGTGTTCTGCTTGACATCTATGGGCTGTCATAGCTCAATCATACTCCCATTGTCTATTGAGAAAACTCTACAATGCACTTGACGCAGATGACCTCTGCGGCGTTGCTCCACCACATCGCTGTCGTCCCGCTATGCAATTAACGTTGTGAAATTGAATCCACTGGAGCTTCGGCTAAAATGTGACGGTGAAAGAGAACAAAGTCCTGACCTTCACAGTCCTCCCCAGTGCGTTCCTATTGGGACTTTCTGTAATACTGATCACAAGCCACCATGTCTTGATAATGGCACCAATATTTCTGAGGCTGAAACTGGATGCCATTTCTCTTAACCGTCCAGATATATAATTAACAACACAATATATAATGTATATGCAGAAAGAAATGAATCAATGGGATCCCACTATGTTCTTTTGAAATGAATGGTTAAAGGATATTTTTCAATTATAAAACCCCACATTATATAGAAGGATGTCTAATACATGTGCAGCTGAATGTGAGAATTTTACATTATTTTTCCCTTAAAAATTGAAAGAAAATGGAAAGTCAGCAATGCATTTAACAGCTGTAACAGTATTGTATCAATGCTTAGTGTGTTTGAATGCTAACTTGTGTCATTGTTTCAGAAGTATTGTCTTGTTTCATCGCCCCCCCCCCCCCCAAAGAAAAAAGATGACTTCATAACGAGTATGTGGTGTCACATAAATCTATTAGAATGTTAATTTAAGGGTCCATGGAGGCCAGTTTTGAGTTCAGTCCAAGTCTGAAACATAAGGACTATGGTTATTTCTGATGCTTTTTGAAAGCGCCGTAAACCAGGTGCATGGAAAATTGCTTTATCAAAGCTTTTGTGGCAAAAGGCACTGAAGGTCAATATGTTTTTTTCTGTTTTTATGTGTTGATCAAACAAATCAGAACACCACCCCCTACCCCCCCCCTCGCCCCCTCAATTCAAATAAAATTTTATTCAGTGCAATAACTGAATGTTTGTAAGAATGTTTTCAATGTTTGTTTTCTTGCCATTTGTATCACTTGCAATATTTTACCTGAATGTAGCTTCTCAGAGTTTTAATCTGAAATGTCAGCCAATCTAGACTGAATGATCAAACAAAGAAAATTCCCCCCTAAATACTGTATTTTCTGTACTGTGTAATATGTTGGTGTCTTCCAAGCAATTGCATTTTAATCTATTGGAAAACACAGAATTCAGTCAGGGTGTCATTCAGATGAAGACTGAATATTGTCTTAACACAAAAATCAATTATTTTACTTACTTTGTTGACGGCTAGAGTTAATCCAAGGTCTCTGTTTTTCTCACCTGAGAGACAACACATCTTTATCCTATATGTGCAAGTTCAACAAAGTAATTTGCGTAAAAAGTCAATACACTTACATACACAAAGAATACACTCTGTACACCTCAAAAAAGAATCTGAAACTTTATTTGCGATTAACACCACTGAGCGCCATGAATAGTGAGCGTCCCGTCAAACATGAATCCCATTGTGCTTGGCTCCATTGTGAAAGGTGACAGCCATTTTTAAGGTAGTAAAGAAAAGAAAAATTAGCCAATTTTTGTATTATCTGCATGTTGAATTCATTTTTTTTTTTTTTTTTTCTAGTGGAGCTGATATTTGGTATCAGCTCTAGTGGCTGGGTATGTGTTTTTCTTGTGAGAAACTGTAATCACAACATCTTTGAGTATTTTAACCCTGTTTTTTAATGCCTATTCTTACTTTACTACTCTTGTATTTTAAGTTCAGGCTTTCCCAGAGTAAATGATTTAGGTATCTCCTCATCTATATTGCAAATATACAGGGCTTGACATTTACTTTTTGGTGCACTAGCCACTCAGCATTTTAACTGGGAAAAATCCCCCCATGAGTATCAGAGACAGACCCCACCTAGGTGACCTGGTAGGACCTATATGCTAGATAGGAAGCAAACATAGAGAGGGCAATCCCAGAAATACCCATCTCAGTCAGCATGGAGGTCGGTAGCTGGTGGTTCACAGTTGAATGCTGCAGTCAGGTATAGGAGGACAGGATAGAGGAGAGGAATGAGCCTTTGGGAGTGACGAGTGTCTCCATCACAGCCAGGAGAGCAGTTTCAGTTGAGTGCCTGGTTCAAAAGCTGGACTGGTGAGGGTCAAGCTGGTTGTTCTGATGGAGAAAAGATGATAATTGGTTAAGCACTGCTCTTTCAAGAGTTTTGGCCAGAAATACAAAAGCAATACAGGTCGATAGTTCCTGACATCAGAGGGGGCTAATGTACGTTTCTTAAGGTGTGAGGGAACACGGCTGCTGGCAAGGGAGCTGTTCATGATGGAGGAAGGAGCTCATCAGATATAGACTGGATGACTGCTGATGGACAGGTAGTTGCATGATTAGTTGTCATGAGTTAGAGTATGTCTATGTCTTGAAGCATCTTGACGGAGGTCAGTGTAGTGGTGGGTTTGTTCTGAGGAGAAAGGGGCATCACTGGATGACTGAAGGAGTTTTGGAAATGCCACCTTCCCCTTAAAGTAGGCCAGAAAGTCATCTGAAGAGAGGGGAGAGGGAGGTGGAGGAGGAATGAGCAGGGAAGAGAAGGTGGAGATGAGTTTATGTGGGTTAGATATGCAGGCATTGATCTTAGGATTCATACCAATGTATTGTTCGTGCAGATCTATGTTTGTTTTAATGTAAGTTTGAAAGTGTAGAGTTTTTCAGGGTACAGAGCTTACTATTTCTATATTTGTGCTTCTAAGCTGCACTTATATTAAAAAAGGCATTTATGATTTATTGAATCTAGGCTAGACATATAATACTTTATATTTAATTAATTAAGCTATATAAAGGGGAAATTAAAATAAATAGCATCCATCTTTAATTATTGTCTGTGATAGAAAATTAAAATAGTGTACCCATCACATTGTATGGAGCTTGAGTGGTTGAGCTTTTGTACAATTCAGTCTCGAAAGGCATAACAGCTGTGTCCTCTCAACAGGGGAAAAAATGTTTATTGGACATCATAAAATAAGTAATGATGTCTTCGGGAAGCATTTCATCAATTGAATACATTTGTGTGATTATTACAGACTCCAGAGACTGCAGTTTTATATTAAGTGCAGAAGTCACAGTAGTGAGGGTTTCTCACGTTTTCATGTCTTCTGTTGAAGCTGTTCATCGTACTTTCACCAACTTTTAAGCACCTGGAGTTAAGAAATTCCACAGTTTGTTTGCACCCTCTGATATTGTTAAATGTATGCCAGACAAAAAATTTTCTTGGATGAAAAGGGGTCTCAGGGTTTTCAGTATTTTATAACTTGTAAATATCTGGTAAATAACTGGTAACTGGTAAATATCTCCTTGGGCATTTAACTATTTGCTGCCAGTCAAAAATGCATCATTTTGACAGTAAAATAATGGCAGCTGGCTTGTCAATAAAGTACCACATTCAAATTATTCCTTTTGGTGACACTTATATCTGGCGTGGCTCACATATTCTGGAAACCTTTTATACAGCAAGACTTTTAATACAACCAAGGAAATGTTTTATCATGGGAAGAAAAGACTCCTGTGGGGCTGATGTCCTCTCTGCTCAGAAATGCATAGCTCTAGCAACTAATTCAAATGACTGTTCCCCTTTCAAAGGTTTGTCCATTTTTAACTGCTGGAGAGATTATTTAAATGTCTGGCAACAGTACAATTCTACAATTGTTATCATTTCTAAATTAAAATAAGTTGCAAATTAAGTGTTTTATAAAAAAAGCAAAATCAGTCTGTATTTTAAAAGTATGACATTCAGGTGCAAGAGTGCACATGCTTTCGGATCTGCGTTGGGTAAAGAGGGAGGGCAGTCCATCACACAGTTACACTGTAGCATTTGAGTGTGCAGTATATGGAGTCAGACTTTTGTCTGTATAGTGTAGTACAGTATGTGTTCAAGGAGTCCTTGATAAACACTGCAGTAGGCCTCAGTAGATTAACACGCCCGTTAACATGGCGCCATGGCTGCTTAGTAGCAAGCTGTTGTGTACTATAGGCTCTGATGCCTTTATTTTAGAGCCAGCATAAAGCTGTACAGCAGCTGATACGGGCACAAAGACACCCAGGCATCTCTACAGTTCATTGAGCTGGATGGATGCAGGAAGTGTCTGGGGACTGTCCTCAGTGTATATGCCAGTGTTTGGCAGGGGCAGTCATTGGCAGAACCCTTGCATTTCTTATGACTGCACGTGATATTGTCATGTTGTACGAACGTGTCTTGGCATCCCTGGGTGGCATCCTGCTGGCCTCTTCCCTTATACCTTTGGGGTTATACCTTATATGGTGCAGTTTTCTGCCAGACTGTCTGATACCCCTGCTCTGTCAATGGCGCACTTCTGATTCTACTGGGTTTATGTGCTGTTTTGGAACAGCTAACCACTAAGCCTTCTGGCCAGCTCTGGCAAAGATAGGTATCTAAGGCACTGCCCTCAAATAGGTCTTATGTTACGTCCCATCTATAGCCTTGCCTATTTAGAGACAACAGTGTCTGTATCTCAGACTAACATAAATCTCAGCGTGACACCAGACAACAGGCTTTCCGTCACTGGGAATAAAGCATCAGTTACCTGAAGCTTGAGGAGAGGCTTACAGGCTTCTCCAG
This sequence comes from Anguilla anguilla, assembly GCF_013347855.1. NCBI lineage: Eukaryota > Metazoa > Chordata > Actinopteri > Anguilliformes > Anguillidae > Anguilla > Anguilla anguilla. The sequence goes on along the minus strand of NC_049218.1, from coordinate 16,341,250 downwards.
CTCAGCGGTAGTTTTTGCTACTTGTTCCTATATTGGCTGCCAGAAATGGCTCACAGTCACCTCAAAATTGTGCGGCTTGCCTACAAGGCTAAAGCAGGGATGATCCCCTTCATTTGTAGCCTATCATCAAATCCCAACCCCCTACCATACCTCTTCACTCTATGACCTGTGGTCACCTGATAGTTGTTCTTCTGGATGAATGGGCATCCCAGAGTCCTAGTAAAGGAACAACAGCATTTGGGGGTGGGGGTGGGATGGGGTGATATCAGATGTATGAGAGTGCAGTGTGGTTTGGTCAGTTTTATTCAGAATGATTGATTTCAAAAACCAATCAGAATTCTATACATCTGTAGAGCCCAACTTAGTGAAATAACATAGACAAGACAATGGTTTGGAAATAAAGGAGATATATTTATTGGCTATGATAATGAATATCTGAGTAAGATAACTGAAAACGGTCATTTGCATAATATGTGAAATAATATTATACGGGGAAATGATAATTCTGCGACAGCTAAACATTGATGCATTAGGTGATGTGTCAGCTTGTCAACTCTTGAGAAACTTCTTTGAAGTCGGGGTTGCAATGGGTTCCAATCAAGATGTGCACAAGTGTTCCACTTGGGTCCGGCTGCAAGCGAGATAGAGAGGAAAAGTCTGTAGATTCTCCAAACAGCTGTCGATTGGAAATAAACCAGCTGGGTTTATTTTGTGGACGGTAGCAGGCCAACTCTGTCTCACTGATCAGACGAGGTGTTTTGGGGCGAGCAGCAAAGTCCATCGATTTCCTTAGTGGCGTCTGGTCTGGTTGGCAAGTGTCTTTACCCTAAGAGCCAAGTTTTTGGTGAGTTTTTTTATGCTCACAAAGTCACTGACATGACAGAATAAATAAATAAATAAATAAAATAGATAATAATTAAAATAAATCAGTACTTGTATCTTGTAAAATTCCAAAATGATTCATCCAGAATATGCACGCTATTTATTTATGTGTTGCTGCTCCTCTTAGCCTGTTTATTCTCAGTTTCATTAACTTTATTCCTGGTAGGTCTTCCAACATGAGGGCTTATGCTGTGATTGTTTGATTGTCTTGTTATTCAATTCACTCGACTGGCTCAAATACTCTCTGGAACAAGCTAGCTAATAAAATATATAACGACAAAGCAATCTTCAAAAATATAAGGAAAAGCAATATTCAAGGCAATACTTGTATAACTCAAGTTTTCATGTCTCATTAAAGTGACAAAAAACAAATAAATAAAACAAAAAGATAATATCCTTAACTCAATAGCAAACAGTGATACATGTCCTCACAGAATAGTCCAAAATATTGCAATATTAATAATAAATAAAGGCAAGAAAGAGGTAACAGTGAAATGGAATTGAGAAGCATAATCTGGGATATGTATATACAGTCAGTACTGGTATTTCCCCATTCATGTATTATTGTTTGAGGCATTGTTGTGCAAATAACAATAGCTTATATGTATTATACATAGAGTTTCTATGCAGTATATAACTGTGGAACGTTCTGCTAAAGACACATATTGCTGGGGGCATCTAACTGAGGGCTATTTTGCTGTGAACATGAATAAATTATTCATTTTTATACAGGATCTGTTCCCACTTCCGTCCATACACAGAAAATACAAATTATCAGACTTTCGCTAATGTCAGCCTCGCTGGCAGTCTTCCGTGCCGCCAGAAGTGCCGACTACAAATTTCTTTGTAACAGCATTTCTTCTTAACACAATAGAGTACTTCATTGTGCCTTGCTGCTATGTACAGAGCGCATCTTTTAAAATGCTTTAGTGCATTCCCTTTGACAATCTTAAGCAAATGTGTGTTTGCTTGCAATGCACCGTAAAACCCGCTCGCCTTGGACAGAAGTTCCAGCGTGCAGAAATGACCCGTGCCTTCGGAAAGCGGCACGCCAGGGACCTCTGCTAGAGCAGATGATGCATGGTGCGAAAACAGATGCTAAGGTTACCCGCGAGTCTCTCACGGCCTGCTGGGGAATGAAGAGTGGTCTCCAGAGGTACAAGGTCTGCAGGAAATTGACTTGTGTAGCATTCACACTTAATGCGTCTTCATCACAATGTTCGGCCTCAAATTTACATTCGTCATCGCTGGTTCAATGAGAATTGATCATTAGCACCAGTGCGTATCAGCTACTTCACTGTGCACTGTATATTTCTAAAGCTCTCTAAGTCTTTTAATTCTCTTATATAATTTGCAACTCTGGAAAACTTAAGGTGGAACTACATGGGTTATTTCACGTGCTCACTGAAAAGCGTTGAGCTTTTAAAAATGTCAGCCTTTACCACCATTTCTGAATGCAATTCCTTTTTGTTTTCCAGACTGGATTGCACTGTTAATATTTTTTTGTTATACTGAAACATACAGGCCCTCCTAACAGGATCTACTGAGCATATTGTACAAGGATAAAAGAGAAGAAGAAGAAAGAGATTGATTTCATTATGTCCTTTGAAGAGCCCATCTGAAACAAAATTCTTGAAACAAAATTTCCATGCCAAGCAGATCAATGCAGTATGAATGAGGGATGAAGAGTGGATGTAATTTGTTTCACTAGTTAAAAAGGGACACAGGATAAAAAATAAAAAAAACAACATGGCAGTTTAATGTGCCTGAAGGTCAAGGCAGATGTGCTCTTACAGCTCAATTTCTAGACAACACCCCCCCCCCCCCCCACCCCCCAAAAAAAAAAAAACATTGCTTCTTGTGCCTATGATTACAGATTACAAGTTTACTACACATATAAAATATGTGCAGTTGTTTGTTTCACTTTGAGGTTCTTTTCCTCTTATGAATGTTAAGGCCGGGCATTCACTACACTATATCACAGCCGATTTAGACATCCCAGAAATATTTTCAAGATCAGAGCGAATACAGCATGTCACAAGCCTCATTAGGAGCGTCGTTGCGTCCTGTTTTCCCAATCCAGTCTAGGACCTGCTGATCACTTTCAAACATTTAAAAAAATATATTTTCATCATTGCTCTTGTAGCGTGACAGGTACAACAGGCTTGCTTGTCAGTTTGGCCAATGAGATTTCAGCAGTATACGGAAGCGATGCCATTGAAATGTTAATGGCAGATTAGATTTTTCATATACCCGTGCTCACATTGCACATCAGGATATGTTAGCATATTCTACTGTACAGCACTGATACCTATAACATTTTAAAGGTAAAATAAGAATAATTATAGCTACAATATGAAGAATGAAGCTAACCAGTGCCCTGATTACAATGAATATTTCCGTTCTCACATACAACTCTTTGTAGTACTGAGTCTGTTTTGGCCACGTCGACCATGACCCCGACTTTTTGTTTTTAATGTGCTTTTCTGCACGTATAGGCTAAAAGTGCCGACAAAACTACCACCAGCTGCTGTTCATCCATCCACTCTTTCGTCTTCTAGTTGGCAGCTAAAGCATGAAAAAGTGTGTCCCTTATTGTTGTCTTGTAATGTGCAACCTCACATTGTGCACCCCACACATCTTATAGTGTGCACGCAGTTAAGCAGAAAAGATGGGAATCATGATCGGTAAATGTCCTGTGATGTTATGACTTAAAATGCTGTGTAGTGTATGTCTGGCCTAAGGAAACCACTGACGGATCCATCCTTGTGCAGGGTTGCTTAATATAGGCCAGCAAAAAATCAAAGTTTTTGTGGCAGCCCTAAAAGTTTTACTTTTAAAATTAATGATTAAACTGATATGCTAGTTCTTTTTCTTCACAAACATTTTAATGAGTTTAGCAGTCACTTCCAGGCAATAATTGTGAAGAGGAATAGGGCTTGCATTTGCACTTAAGTCAAAGTTAAGGACTGACTACAGGCTTTTGTTAGCACCAGAAAAACAATAACAATGGACCTACCTTATAAATTACTATACATTTCCAAGTAACCATTACTCTAAGTCCTTAGTAACTGTTCATCATTATGCATTAACACAGAGGGAAATTATATAAACTGGAATTTAAATCGGATGCAGAGTTCGTAATACACGTTTTCAACACTAACTGCATTGAATCATGCATCCTATTCAACTCTGAGGCTGGTTATAGCATATGTAATTACAGTTAGCCTGTTCTGTGAACACATTTCTTTCATACTTTACATTTTATACTGACAGGCAGGCTAGCTACAGGATGAAAACAGAAGGAATTGTCATATTTTAAAATGGATACGTCATTACCTACAAAGAGCTGAACAAACTGAATATTTTTTTTTCTTTTTACAAAGCTAAAAACTTCTTTTGCAACAATATTTCTTTGTCTTGTGATTTGTTTACTGTGTCTTTGTCTAGCAGCAGTTTCAGTTGCCACAGACAAAGGCATGACTTCACACTGCAGTGATTCTATATACGCCACTGCTCTGGAATGAAGTAAATGAAAGTTTTAGGTCCCTGCGCTTTCTTTTGCGTGTTTATAATACTGTGTAATTAGTGGAAGCCTTGGTACATTGGGACACTCAGACTTATTCAAATAATTGTCTCATGCCAGAAATTCTTATTCTGTATTATTGCAGAAAATAGGCTTTATAGTCTGCAACAAATGTCATCTTGACTATAACTTTGAGCCATTGTGAATCTCATGTTACTTTCTGGGTGTTTGTACCTGTTTTCAGACCACATCGTTTCAATGACTTTAACCCTTTGTTTGGAAATAACAGGGACATCAATTCAGGTTTTTATTCAGCAGCCATACCCCTCTCACATCAAACTGCTGAAGCTTCACAGTGTTTGATTTGGTTAGTATTCAAATGGGAGTCCTCTTGGGAAAGCATGTAGATTTTCTTTTTCCTTTATGCTCTATTTTCAGTAAGTAACTGTTATGTTATGTGCCAAAAGCTTTATATAAAGAGTTTTATTCTTAGCCATGATTGAAGCCGTTATCTTCCCTTGCAACTGATTAATCTGATTTGGCTTTGAGCATGAGTATATGTCCTACATAGATATCAAACATCCCTGCATTTATTTTGTTTAACTTTTATCTACAATAATGGCACTGTGCATGTGGGTACAGATTTCCACAAGCAGCATTACAAATGGGACTCCCAACAGATGTGAAAGGATTATATACAAGTGATATTGAAATAAAATGTGTTTTGCTGAATTTGATAAAATATATATACAATAAAGATGAACTTAAAGTGAACACAAGTACAATGCAGAAGTATGTATACATTCTATATTGTAGCACTCTTGAATCACAATAAAAAAACAAAAAAAACTGCTGTAACAACTTGATTGAGTGGTCTAATAACCATGTGTTATGCTAACCTCAACAGTCTGTTATTATTTTAAACAAGTGGTATGTATGTTTCTGTCTTATAACCCAATTATATGCACCTGAAGTATCTTAAATTGCATTATTTTGATTGCTGCAGGTGTGTTTGAGAGCCACCATCAGCCAGGGGAGTACGATCACTCGCAAAGAGAATCTTCTGGTCCTGTGGCACTTAAGTAACTTAATTAAAATAATTCTAATAAACACAAAAAAAGGATGCAATGCTTCAAGAAGCATATCAGTTTTCTTCATTTTTCACCCTTATATTGGTGTTTTGGTTTTTCATGCTTTCTTCAAACTAGATTTTCAGTAGTACAGTGAATTCTCGCATGCATTATATACACTGCTTAAAGTGGTAAGCAGATATGGGGTATGTTATTTAAGTATTCTGGCATGTGTGTGTGTGTGTGTGTGTGTGTGTGTGTGTGTGTGTGTGAACTTGTAATACTATACTACCAAATGTCCCCACAAGGATAGAAAGATGGAGAAATTATGCTTTGTGGGGACATTTTGCTGGTCCCCAAAAGGTCAAGAGGCTGTTTTAGGGTTAGGACTTAGGGTTAGGGTTACAAATAGGTTAAGGTTAGGCATGTAGTGGTTGGGGTTAGGATTAGAGATTACGGAATGAATGTAATGGGAAGTCCCCACAAGGATAGTAGTACAGGACTGTGTGTGTGTGTGTCTTGTGTGTCTCTGTGTGTATATGTGTTGCTCCTTTAGCCAGGTAAATCAGTGCAGTGGGCACATCTGAGGCATGGTCATGACCTGCTTTTGGATGGGAGGCTTCACAGCTTCAGAGGATGATGACGCGCGAAGCATATTTCATCTGTTAGTGCTGCATTTTAAGCAATTTCAGAGATCATTAGAAATTATAAATTTGTTGTGGAGGTTGGTTGCTCTTAATGAATGCTCAATATAATCATCGAAAACTACTGGAAAAACCGACATAAATCTATCACCGATTTTCCTTTAATGGAGAACTGTTTGTAAGCATGGCTAAATAAGTATTTCTCCTATTCTGGAATAAAAGCAAAGTTGTCTTCTCAATAGAAACACAATCCAGAGGCACTCTGTGAGACATTTCTGGTGTGTACTTTTGAATGACTGGTTTTGTTTCCTCAAATCATTGGTAGGGGTGAGCAAGGAAATAATTAATGGTTTTCCTATTTGGCTCAGTTCTGAAAATATTACTAGAGATAGATTAATAATTTTTTGAATACAAACCTACAAAGCCTACATCCTTGGCTATGATCACACACCACAATAAAATTTCTGGGACATACCATTAACTAGCAACCGAAAGTAATGAGCGAAAGGTTACATTTAAGCCTGTGGGTTGGATAAAAACTAACAGGGTGCGGGGTACACCTAACAGTCTTAATAGCTTTAAAAGTTAACACAAAGTAAGGAAATTCAATACAATTCCATGCTATATGACACACAGTCTTTAATCTATTTTTGATCACATTTATATGTTTTCGTGGCCTACCTATATTGGTGAAAATCTATCACAAGACTGTACATTATTCTGGGGTTGGGGGATGGGGGAGAGGCACAGACATGCTATCCTGTTATGGACGATTTTCTCTGTAATGTATTCCTTACCCTCTCATTTTCTGAAAATAAAAAGAATTGTTCACAAAAAAAAGACTGTACATTATTCTTCGGTTCCCGTCTAATGTCTGTTTGATCCAAACAGTTTTTCAGTCAAAGTCACGCCACCATGTAGCTTAAAGTTAAAGTTGAGTTAAATATATTTACGAATATCAGGTCTGAGCAAATCCAATCATTCTATATCAAAAATATGCAATCTGTTAGTCACTAAAAGACTGTTTATGATTACATACATTTGGATTCCTTCACATACGCACACACAATATAATAGCCAAAAAACGCTTCCAGTAAAATTGCATATAGCCAAAACTGACTTTTGACAATATCTCTTGAAATATCTCTCGCCGTAAGTTGGAGACAAAGATGGTAATTCTCCTTGTTTAACCTGAAATACCTTGTTCAAGCTTGATGTATCTCCCTAAAAATTCTGTTACATTATACCCCGTGTTAGATTTGGCCCCGTTCTCCCCTGCTAGGTTTCTGTGTATGGAGTGCATATTCATTGAGGAAAGCCTACTGCATGCAAAAAAATTGCAACCGTGTGTGGAACTGATTGATACTTGTTCCCAGCATGAGAGATTTCTGGGTGAAACAATAAAAAAAGCCATGCACTGCATTCCCTGCAAAGGCAGATAAGGGCTGTGAAATGGGGCAAATGCAAAGCTTCTACACAACACAGTGCTGTTTGAAGCCATTTTTTTATCATGCACCGCCATGCTTAGTGATTGCTCCTTAGGTGTGAAAAGCTTTAAGGTTGCCATTTGTTTAAAGAGAATACAAATTGTTTGGTTTTTGTTTTTTACGCATTCCAATAGAAAAATCAGACGGCATTGTAGCTGGAGGAGAAAAGAGGATTATTCCTCACATACTGACGGCTTTAAAAGTTCCGGACTTCCCTGTTTACATTACATTGATGACCACAAAACATTTGTTTCCAGGTTAGTCTTAAGATTTGAACACATTGGATTACCATTTCCAGAAAAAGAAATTTCCAGTCCTTACTGAAATGTGATAAATCCATTGACTAATAAAATTACTAGCACTCAAAAGCTGATTTATACGGTGCATTCATTGCTGAATATTGCATATAGAAACGTAGAAACATAACATGTGGATACTATTGCATTTTACCAAATTTGATGTACTTGAATTTGACAGAGGGGGAGGCTGCAAATTCAATATGACTGCGGTAGTTTGGCTGCCAGTGTGATAAGTTTGACTCTGTGTGAAACGGTAAAATAAGGTATGTGACATGTTATCCATGAAGGAGCATTTTAGCAACATTAGTTACTTAAAGCACTGATAAATAAGGTCTCGTTCTTTTACTTTACAAACAAGAACAGTAAATACAAAAATATTTGAAAACTTTCAGATTATAGATATTTTCAGCATTTACCTTGGCTCTGCTGTTCCATCTGATGCAGTGTATTTTTCCTTTTTCTTTGATTGAAAAACATGTTTTCAATCAAAGAACAGTTTGTTGCCTTTCAAGGTCTAACATTTTAAGAGACACTCTCTCAATGTTTTGGCTTGTTCTTACAACATATTGCTTGTTGATAATTCCCAGAACTTTTGGCATTGATGCCATTTCACGTACTTGTCACAACCATTGACAAATTGTCCCTTTTTCTTAAAGAAAGGGACAGATTGTCCCTTTTTCTGGCATACTGTTCCTTGCTGTTTCTGTAGCATTTACTGGTTTGTGTTAAAGGTGTACATTTACTTGGTTCTCAGCAGCTTTGCCACCATGCACCCCGCTCCTGCGTATGGCAAAAGCTGTGGGCACGGTTATTGCTTGAATGGGAGACATCCTAGGAAAACAAAGTTGTTGCTGGATGTGGTGTTGATGGGCACGTCAGTGGCAATCTTCCCTCTGGTGAAATAAACCCCAGTGCAGTGATGGGGATCCTGTGTATTAGGAGATCCTGCGGATGAGACATTAAACCAAGGTCCTAGCTCACTATGGTCATAAAGTGTAGGGGGTTCCCCGGTGTCCTAGCTAAATTCTCAACCAATCTAATCATCGCCAATTTAATTGGTAAAAAAAAAAAAGCATTCTCTGCATCTCGACATCAGCGGACGTGTGGTGAGTGTTCTGGTGAAGAATGGAATCCATGCATTACCGAGGTGGGTGTTAAACAGTGGCGGTGGTTGAGGAGAGTTTCCCCCTCACCACTGTAAAGTTCTTTGAGTGTGAGGAAGGTGCTATACAAATGCAAGGCATTATTATGAATATTTTATTATAAAGACTGTGAGCTGTGCCCCTGAGGGGGGCTGAATGTGCTTCTGAAGGCTGGGTTCTCCCTGGTGGTATTCATTTTGTAGATGTAGTGTCTCCTGCCAGAGGGGCCGTATGTCCTCGTTCAGCAGAAGATGGCTGCCTCTGATTTCTCGTCATTGCAGGAAGCACATGTCGTTTGACCCCATGCAGTTTCTTGAGTTGATTGAAAGCTGCTTTTCAACAATTTTTCTACAGTCTCTGTACGTTCCATGATCTATGTGCGAGAGGGAAAAGCCTCATGTATTCTACCAAAGCCAAGAGCTTCTCACATCCTTTCTTCAAAAACACAGTAACTTTTTTCTTTTCTTCCTGCATAAAAAAAGAAACATAGTTATCTGTTGATCATAACTCAGCCCTAATCAGATGGGCATAGTTTCTTAGAGGGTCTAGCTCATGACAATATTAAGCACACAGCTACTTTCCACCCAGTGCATTCACGTGTAGCAAACTTGATGTTAAACTCTTTGCACTTGGTATCAAGGCATATTGCTCTCAATTCAAAATGTTAAGTGATGTGATTTGCCTTCAGCCAATGTGAGTGTGAGCCTCTGAAATCTTGTTGTTTGTGTGCTGTAGATTTATTCATCATCGCTGTTTGCACACCAAGCATCAAACAATGATGAGTTGGCCTTTATATGCTCATGTCTACTTTTATTGATCAATACATTTATGAAACAGGTATATAAAGAAGGAAATGTTTTTTAAATAACTGCATTAATGATGACTGCAGTAACATAGACATATTGTGTGCAGTTCTTTTTAAGACTCTGCAGTCTTGAGATGCTTGTGTGAGATGGCCATTGAATTGAGAATTGCTTCAATTACAATCAGTATCCACAAGCATAGACCACTCCAAGTTATGCTGACAAATCACAGGCGAGAATGTATGTTCATATAAAATGTTTAATACGCACATGGCAATGTCTGCTTAAATACCATTCTGTGCCTTGAGGACTAATTTAAAAACTTTTTACAATTAGAGCATTCTCCTCTTTTTGAAAGCCAGTGCAGTCCCAAAGGCTGATTTATCTAGCAGGTAACTTTGTTTTGACACCTGTGTTTCTGAGTTGACAGGATGCAGCAGTGATCAGACATTGCCCCTGGGGGTTGACTCTTTGTAATGCATCTGTCATGTCATGAATGTTTTCTAACTTCAAAATTAATACAACTTAGTTATAGACCTTTGTATCCCATACTTACTTTAGGGACTTGTTTATGTCAAAAACAAGAAGAATGTTTAAATTCCTTCCTTTGTTAAAAGTAATTCAGATTACCAGTAGCCATGACAAAACAACACAGACTTTTATTCTCCGTCATTTCAAACACGGGATAATTTTGGACTCATCTTGTCTGATCTTATTTTACATTCTGGAGTGATTTTTAAACATATGTGCACTTAGTATTGAATTGAATGTTTTGCTTGAATGAAACCATGAAGTTGCAAAAATAGCTAGCGTTATAATGAAAATGTAAAGATAGTTAACTTCTGTCTTCTGTCTATTTCTTGTCCTTGTGTTCACAGTGCTGCCAAGTCACACATGTGGTAACCCAGGGGTGATACCTAAGGGAATCATTCATGGGTCAAGATACAACATAGGTGACAAAATCCGTTACAGCTGCATGATGGGATATATCCTGGAGGGCCATGCAGTGCTCACTTGCATAGTGAGCCCAGGAAGTGGGGCATCATGGGACTTCCCTGCTCCATTTTGCAGAGGTAAGAAACATTCCTTTGGGCTTTATACTGGAAATGTGATGTTAGCCTTTTCTCTTCTAAAACACTCAATGAAATGCCATTGACTAAAAAAATATTAAGCACAATACTCAAGGATTTAACTTGTTTCTGGTATTAAATCACTATTGTTATATACAATATTTGAAATATATTGAATTACAATTGAGTTCATAATTTCCCTTAATCAGAATATTGCCAAATAAACAATTTTGACCAACTTCAAGTAATTGATTCAAAGCCATTGAGACTGCTATGTGGATTATACATTTTAATGACTATGAAAAACAAAAATGATTAAAAATATAATCTCATTCAACAGGATGCCCCAATGTGTGACAAACACTCCCAGTACTTTCCAGTGTTTAAACATTGGTGGTACAATACATACATGAAAAAATGGGTGATGGCATTTAATGTTTAATAATTTTGCTCGTTTCATGTTGAAACTTACTTTACATTGCACTGTAAAGCAAAGCCCCGTGACTACAAATACAGTCCTCTGCTTTGTTGCTAAACCAATCTGAGTATTTTCTATCGACGAGCCTATTGGAGGGAAGTTTTTCTCTGTTTGATGCAAACTAACTTCCTAAAGAGGCCAGCTCCTTTCATCTCAGACAGTCAGCTTTTGCTGGCTGCAGATCTGCTGTGGGACAAAGAAATTTGAGGGAAGTCATGCAGGAAGCCGGCAGCAGCCTTTAAGCCACCCACGTATCCAGGAAATGCAAGATGCAGACATATACAAGCCAGGCATTTTCTTTCCTATTCTTTTACTCTTGGGTAGAAAATGACTACCCGACAGGTGCTGGACACACATGTTTGGACAGAAATGCTAAATGAGAATCAGAGAAATATTTATTTAGGTTTAGTTTTATTTATCGCCTGTAATGAAATTTTTTGTGAAGACAGACTAAACCTATTCTATGTACATTTATTTAATTACTGTTTGTGAAATGAAAATAAAAATCACTATACTTTTGTGCATTTGGAGATGAGCTGGATTCTAGTTGCAATAAAAAGGTGCTAAGTGCACTCTGCATAAAAAGTATTGGACAATATAGTCTAACAAAAATGTATATTTTGTATAATTACAATCAGAAAGTGCAAACAGAAAAGGTGCATGAACAGGTGCATGTGCTCTCACTTTTTCGGTGCCCGGAAACTTGGGACGATATGAAACTTTTCCAGATAATATATTTGAGTTGTTTTGTTTATGTTTTGTTTGCGTGATAAAGCCTATCATTTTGTGTGCATCAACTGGAATTGTAAACATTTAGAGGTAGAATATTTGATTTGTTTGGCTGTTTACTAACTAGTTCAATAGTACATTTCAGAGCAATTGTGTTGATATTTTATAAATGATATTACAAATTACAAAATTTAGAGATTAAATATTTTGGTTACATTGCTCTCATTACTTGTTCAATTGTAAGTCTCAGTAATAATAATAATGAAATGTGAGAACATTTGTTCTTGGAAAAGCCCAGATTCACATTCAGTGGGAAGCAGAATCTTTCTTAGCTGAAGTAGAGATAGTGACTCTCCCCGTCCCCTCTCATTGTAATATTTGTAAATTAAAAGTGTAAATTTCTGTGTCCATTTTCCAGTCACCTAACATGAATCTATGATAAAATAACACACAGGGTGAGAAAAAAATGCGACACTTTAGAGTGCAGTCTACATATACCAAAGAGCAAACATGCTATTAAATCAAAGGGCCCCAAAAAATGGGGGGAATAAGCCTGGAACCTAGAGGGTAAATGGAAAAGTGTGTAGAAGACCTACATATGAATGAAGTGTTTGTGTTCTTGGATGACCTGATTGCTTTCTCAGAAACACTTGAGGAACATGAGGCCAGGTTCATGAAAGTGTTGCTCTGCCTCAATGGTTATGGTTTAAAACTGTCTCTCGAGAAGTGTCACTTTTTCATAGTCCTCTGTGAAATATCTGGGCCATGATGTGGATGCTCAAAGGGTTCTCACTGACCCTGATAAGATCTCTGCTCAAAGGGATTGGCCTCATGCTTCAAACAGAGAGGAACTGAGTGATTTGTGGTCTTCACTGGTTATTTTTGGTGCTTTGTTGAAGCCAAGCCCCTGAACTTAAAGCTGGACATAATCCCCCCAGAAAGTGGGATAAGATGTTCAATGTTACAGAGAGCGCACCCCAGAAGCTCTGTGAATTCTCGGTTGCCTTTTGGCCAGGTGTGGACCACTGATTGCAAATCCACCTTTAGGACACTCATTGAGAAGTTGACATCAGCACCAATTCTCGCATTCGTAGACCTGAAGTTACTCCAGTTTTTACACACAGATGCCTGTTGAGAAGGTCTTGGAGCCGTGCTCTGTCAGGAACAAGGTGTAAAGTTACAGCCGAGGGCTATTCAAGACAAGAGAAACTATCTCTGGCTAGAATACTTCGTCCTGAAGTAAGCGGTTTGTGTTCAGTCGTTATCTGTATGGGTCAGAATTCACTGTTCTGACTGATAATAACGCAATACTTATGTACTTACCTCCACTAAGCTGACGGCTCCACAGCTGAACGCCATTAGTTAGCTGCCTTTTCAACTTACAATTTCAATATGAAATACCAAGCAGGGCATGCAATTTAGGATGCAGATGGTCTGTCCAGGCAACTCCAGGATCCATCTCAGGAAGATGGTGTTTACCCTAGGGAGAGAGATAGAGAATTGAAGACCTGAAAAGGTCTTGAGTAATGATGTGGGAGTGGTCTCCAATGATGTGGTATCTGCTGTATGTCAGTGCCACTTAAATGCCTTGGTATGACAGAACCTCCTGCTCTCACTGAGTCTGTGGCTTTAGATGCCTCATCAATATCTAACAGTTCTGTTCATCAGGACAAGGCACTTTACAGTACTTGGTATGACGAAGGAAGACAGGTGCAGGTTCCAAAGGGAAGACCCATCCCTCAAGAGAGTCATTTCGTTCCTGGAGGAGACACAGAAACTGAATTTCAAAGAACTGATCCATGAATCACCTAAGGTCAAACTGTTCCTTAAGGTGTGGAAAAATCTTGAGCTTAGGGATGAAGTGCTGTATAGGAGACCATGACAATATAGTCCATCAGCTCATCCTCCCAGAAAGCAGACCCTGAGGGGTATACATGACTTTGTTGGCAATTTACAGTAGGATATGAGCTTGCACTCAACTTGACATGTGCCAGATTTTATTTGCCCAGAATGGCCGAGATTGTTGAAGAAACATGTGAGAGGAAAATCAAACCCCAGAAAGCTACCCCCATGAACATACTGACAACTGACCCACTACAACTGACGTGCATGGACTAACTATCTCTTGAACCTGTTTGCTATGACACAAGGAACATGCTGGTTGTTACCAACTACTTTACCAAGTTTGCAGTAACAGTACCAACCAGACATCAGAAAGAAAATATCATTGCCTAGGCATTTTGAGAGAAGTTCACAATCCACTATGGATTCCCTAGCTGTCTCCATAGTGACTGAGGGATGGCCTTAGGATCACATACCATAAAGGAACTGTGTTCACTCATTGGTGCAGAAAAAGTGCAGACTGCCTGCACCTTATCATCCCCAACAGAACCATGTGAGAAATTCACATAAGGACCTTGGAGGAGAAAGACAAATATCATTTGAAGGAATACACAAGCATTACTGATGAGCTTCATATGATCATTACAACTACATGAATGGCAGGTATGAAATTAATCTATAAGGTGTGTTATGCAACTGAAGTACTCGATACATATCTGATATCTGAACCTACAGTAGGTGTAGGTGTCTTTACAATTCCAGTACTCCAGAAGCACTACACAAATTGAAATGGTAGTCCTTGGTAGAATAGAATCAGCACTCTGGGCATTTAACAACCATAGCATACCAGTTACTAATGAAAATAAATGTTATTTTGCATAGTTATTGTAGTCACAGAAAAATAAATAAATAAATTAAGCTGTGACATGTGACGTAAAGGTCTATGTGAAGCTTTCAGAAAAAAATTATACTGAAGGGCCTTTCCAAAACAATTTTTTTTTTTGGATATTACTTGGAATGCTTTGAGTTTTTTTTTTTCTTTTTTTCCCCCCTTTCACAGAATATGTGTGCTCTGGTATTTCTTTTTTCTTTTTTTTGTGGGGGAAAAAAAAGTACTTTGGAATGATTAACAACCGCATGTTTATTTACCCTGCAAGATTTGTGGTCTGACAACCATGACACCAAATTTCCTCCTGTGTTTGAAAGGTTGTGACTCATATTGGAATGTCTTTTAAACAGTAACGTGGTTGAAGTGGAAAGAGGGGTGCTTATGAATGTGACTTGGAAGTACTTTTAATCTTGTGGCTGAGAAGCAACTACTGGATTTGTTCCGCTTTTCTGGCACTGAAAGGTTTGAAGGAGTCTCTCAGCCACGTACACAGATAATGGAAAACTGTCACCATAAATATATTGTCCCAGGTTTCCGGTTGTCAGACACACTTGCATATTAAGAATCTGTTTCTTTGCAGATTCAAGTGCCAACAAAGGATATTTGTGCATCATTTTAACGGGGGCACTTCTGTATTTTATGTACTGTAAATGATCCAGGAGATCTTTCCTCTGGCTTTCACTTTATTTCGGTGGCTTGAACACAAACCTCAAAAACACTGACATGGAAACCTTCTCATGCTCCTTTTAAAATATCTTATGAAAGGGTGAAGACAAGTGGGAAATTTCACTAATAACTTAGATAATAATATGCTCAATTATGTTTTGAATATGGTTGAAAGAAAATGACAGCATATTTGTTTTTTGTCCTTTTTTGCCATTTCTCTTTTCACATTTAGTTATCCATCAACCCTATCCATGTCAGAGGATGTAGCTTATGAACCCATTTGAAAGTTGTCAATTGAAAGCCTTACAAATTTCCATATACTGGACATATTCTGTGCAGTGACAGTGTTAAAATTACAAACAACATACATAAGCTTGACTTGGAAATATCCTAATCCATTTTCGGTGAAAACAGTACAAAATTCAAAAGTATTGTAGAAAAACACAAGAAACATTCCTGTTCATTAAAGAGCTGAGTTGGGGGTGGCTGTGCTGTTCAAGGGAGATGGTTGGCATAAAAATTCCTTTCCTTAAAACTTCTAATTTCATGGTGAAGAAAATTTGAACCAACGTGCTTGAAATTTTTTGGCACTATTTGTTAACCTTCCCTACTGGAGGCAATACACATCCGGATCTGTTAGTCACATTCAAAATATTTTGGAAAGTCTAAACCCACCTCTGTCACCTCTGGGGTTTTTAATGTTATGTGAGTCAATTCTTTTAAGATGGGGATTTAAGCAACTTTGGGGCTCAGTACAACTTTGAATACAAATATGTATGAATGGTAAGTGGTGTGAGGTAAATAAATTAGTCTTGACATGCAGTGTAAATTCATTGCAATAAAAAGGAAAAGTTGAGTGAGCATTCCCCTCTGTTGGGGGGGGGGGGGGGGGGAGAGAGGGGGAATCCTTATCCAAAAGTTTGAGAGAAGAATCTGCTTTACGAAATATGCCAAGACACTTCAAAGAGAAATAAGTTATTATGTTGTAAAAATAGAGTACCCAAGAAGTTTTTTGAAAAACAAATATTCAAAAGATAATCCTGAGTGCTTTTATTCAGTATTACAGTAGTTCAGAAAGAAACGCAGCCAAATATAGCTGAATTAAAACAAGAAAAAATTGAACAATTGTAAAATTAAAAGAAACTGAATAAGTCATCAAGCCAAATTTGTTTGCATACTATGTCTATTACATATAAAATGTCATATTTCAGAAAAGCTTAAATGTTGACAATGTGGCTGCTTTTTCGGTTACTATGTTGTATGGAAGAGCCACATGGCCTTGAATCGAATCCACACTGTGCCGGTGCTGACTCTGGCTGGTAGCTCCATAAGGTGACACACAAATGGTGATTGCATCACCCAGGGAATGGAAGGGCTCAGTTGGGTGGGGTTCTGCATTCATCGTTATCTAGCAACCCCTGCTAGTCGATCTGGTGCCCATAGATTGCAGTCTAAGCCGCATATTAAAAGTCTTCCTCTGACTCCACTATGAAAGCACAGCTGTAGTCTGCGGTGTGAAAAGAAGTGGTTGGCGACACCACAGGTTAAGGAGGAGAACTGTGGATGTCTACACTCTCCCGAATTGCCAGTGGGGTTTGTGTAATGTATGCTGCTATGGTTACAGATGAATGACCATTCAAAATTGGGATGGAAATTGGATATGCTCAGCCCTGCTTTGGGTGCCAAATTCATAAAAGAAAAAAAGTTGACATGGTTCTATTGGCAGTCTAGTAAATTCAGCATTTTATTCATTTATTTACATGTAATCCGATTACTAATAGTTTGATGCCTGCTTGTTGCCTTCCAATACAGAAGCATAAATTAAATGTGTAACTGCCAGTACATGACTGTAAAACAGCATAAACCTAATTTGTGTTCATGCAGGATTACAAATCTGCACGTCTTTAAAAAACTGGATCTTATATTTTAGTAAAACAAATTCAAATTTAAGAATTATTTTGATAAAGGTCAAGCCTTGCAGTACTGCTTTAGCCAGAGGTATATATTTATACCACTCACAGGGTATATTTTGCTTTCCCTGGCTCATGATAAAATTGTCCTCACTAACATACTCTCTCATAATATGTCAAAGAGAAAAAAAGGTAAAATGATAAAATAAAAAGGTCTACACTTAAAAAAAAAGTTTAAAGGAGTCAAATTCTAATTTTAGCAATAATTAAATTGAAGTTGTTCACATCTACAGGAAAGCCCAGGTTTGACAATGTGAAATTTAATGAGTGCAGATAAATAGATAAAATCTAGACTGAATTATGCAAAGCTGAAATGCAAAGCACCACCGCTGCCGTCTAACTGCAGTGATAAATGCCTGTCCCTGACATAAGCCCCTTGGTTACATAAGTAATAAGATCAATGTGACCACTACTATGGTTAGCAAATGCCCCCCTCATAAAAAATTTAGAACCCATCATCTATTGTAACCAGAAGAAGAATACAAGCTGTACATCATATCGATGTACAACCTTCAAAGATAGCACTCTGCAGGTCCCTTTCCTGTACCACAACACTTAGAATATCAATGTTGTATGATCATGAGGCATCTTGTCACATTCTACATTCTGTGTAAATACTTGCCATGTGATTCTTGGTACCATGCTGTTCATTCCATTCCATTAAGTGCACAGCTTGGCATCACTATTTCAATGTATCAATAAATGAACAATTTCCTGTGCATTAAGCAGAAGGGGAAAGCAGTTTGTAAAGAGGTGGACTAGCACACGCTGATGAAAGTGCAAGGTTAAGAAGAGTTTTGTCCTATCGCACCTGTGAATTAAAGGCTTCTTTTTACAGTGCAGTTTTACATTTGCCAACAGAATTCTGTCTCACTGTGACAGTGGTGTCTTGTATCGTGTGCATTGAATCTGAAGCCCAAGGAGCATTTTGAGAAAGGACTCCACCCTTTTATTTTTCCTCAGCTGAAGGTGCGTGTGGAGGGACTTTGAGGGGGACGACTGGCACCATAACCAGCCCTCACTTCCCTTCTGAATATGAGAACAATGCGGACTGCACCTGGAGCATCCTGGCTGAACCGGGGGACACTATTGCTCTTATCTTTGCTGACTTCCAGCTGGAGGACAGATATGACTTCCTGGAGATCAGTGGCACAGAAGCACCTTCTGTATGGTAAGCTACCAGATTCCACCTCCATTTTGCTTTTCTATGACTGCCAGAGTGTTGATTGTCTAAAAATAACCACATTAAGAATTTCGCAACATCAGTTTTTGTTGTGCAAATCTTGACAGATGGGGTAAGATTGTTGTCTTTTGAATTATAGTGCATGCCATGTGCAGAAGTTTAAATATTTACAGTTATGTGATGATTGTATGTGCACCAAGGAAATTATCCCCCTTCTCAGAATGTGATAGTGGCAAAATAAATGTCAATTATACATTACCTGAAAGGAATAACCTACTTCCAGAACCAGATAGTGGAAACCCATAAGCAAACAATCATATTTGTCTTTCACTGTCAAACAAGCAATGTGACCAATGATGCTCAAGTTTATATTTCGCTGCTCTGAACTTTCATTATATTTGCTATGGTCAAATATGGTCCTTTTTAACACGCTGAATATTTTTGTCTTATTACTGTCTATTACTTTTTATTGATTTATTATGTTTTATGGGGTTACTGGTAAGAACTTTGAACCCGGGGCCTTAAGAGCAGCATGAATGAATGAACGAATGAATGAATGAATGAATGAATGAATGTCATTGTCATCATCATCAATAACAACAACAACAACAACAATAATAATAATAATAATACAATTAGATCCAAATAAAAGTATGCAAATCATTCCCATAAATAAATCATCAATATTTGCCAGAGAAGACTGAAAAGTGTTGGGATTTTTAAATGCTAGTTTGACCCAAGAATCATAAATTGAACTGCACATTATTTTTTCTTTATTCCCTTTAAGTTCTCAGGAAAATATTGATTTCAAGCCGAAAATCTGGCTGTATTTTATTAGCACTGAGATTGACAGAGGTTTCCTCTGTCATTACATTTGTTTAAATGAGACAGCTTTAGAGCTTCAGTCACTTCAAGCCCCGAGGTTAGATATGCCGCTGAAATATGGTCCCTCTGACGGTTTATTGAAAGAATTCAAATGTCAGTGAAGAAAAAATATGGGAAAACACATTTTACAGAAAAGGAAATAATGATGTCGCTTGACTTGAAAATGGCAATGACTCAGATTGGGCAAATTTGGCATTCACATATATCCAAGTGCCGCCTAAATATAGTGCAACTGTGCAATGCTGGTGCATATCAAGTGCAAGAACAGCATACCCATTTTACATTCTGTTTTACACTCATTCAGTGATGAATGGCTTTGGCTAAGCTATACTGGTCTCTGAAAACATAAAATACCCTAATACTTGGTGCACATAAGTAAAATTGAATGTATTCAGAGGCATTAAGCGTCAAGACATTTATATTAGGTGTCAGAATGGCGGTCGTATTAGCATATGCGGGGCTGCTGATGCAGTAAGCTCTGTTGAGCTCTACTGTATTTCATTGTCATTTAGAAATTCGAGTAGGACTCATGTATATTGGAATGTGGAGAAATGTGCATCAGTGGATACTTCCTTCTGAAATAATGGGGGTCATGCTTAGTGCAAAACAATTAAAATATATCTTCAAGTACCTGTGGTAATGTAGTGTAGTGTGTTCACTGGAACCGTATTTACATTGTTCAATACACTTTGTGAAACATGCTAAATAGTAGTGTATAGGCCTACTTGTTTGTCTTTTTTGTTCCCCCTTTGCTGCTATCACGCTTCTGGGGAGGCTTTCCACTAGATTTTGGAACGTGACGGCGGTGATTTGCTTCCATTCAGCCGCAAGAGCATTAGTGAGGTCGGGCACTGATGTTGGGCGATAAGGCCGATAAGGCCTGGCTCGCAGTCTGCGTTCCAGTTCATCCCAAAGGTGGTCGATGGGGTTGAGGTCAGGCTCTGTGCAGTCCAGTCAAGTTCTTCCACATCAAACTCGGCAAACCATTTCTTTATGGACCTTGCATTGTGCACAAGGGCATTGTCATGCTGAAACAGGCCTTCCCCAAACTATTGCCACAAAGTTGGAAGCACAAATTTCTTTAAAATGTCATTGTATGCTGTAGCATTAAGATTTCCCTGCACTGGAACTAAGGGACCTAGCCCACACCATTAAAAACAGCCCTAGACCATTATTCCGCCTCCACCAGTCTTTACAGTAGGCACTATGCATTCAGGCAGATAACATTCTCATGGCATTCACCAAACCCATTTGTCCGTTAGACTGCCAGATAGTAGAGTGTGATTCATAACTCCAGAGAACGCGTTTCCACTGCTCCAGAGTCCAATGGCAGTGTGCTTTAGTGACTGTAGGCTTGAATGTGGCTGCTCAACCATGGACACCCATTTCATGAAACCCCCGATAAACAGTTGTTGTGCTGACATTGCTTCCAGAGGCAGTTTGGAAATGGTAGTGAGTGTTGCCATGTGAGAACAGATGATTTTTATGCGCTACGTACTTCAGCACTCAACGGTTCTGTTCTGTGAGCTTGTGTGGCCTTCCGCTTTGCGGCTGAGCTGCTGTTGCTTCTAGACATTTCCACTTCACAATAACAGCACTTACAGTTGACCCGGGCTGCCCTAGCAGGGCAGAAATCTGATGAACTGATTGTTAGAAAAGTGGCATCATATGACAGTGACACGTTGAAAGTCATAGAGTCACTTTTCAGTACAACCAATTCTACTGGCAATGTTTGTCTATGGAGATTGTATGACTGTATGTTGGGGGTGTAGCTGAAGTAGCCAAACCCACTAATTAGAAGGGTTGTCCACATACTTTTAGCCATGTCGTGTATGTACAGTAGCCGCACGCAACAAAGATAACAATAATTTATGAAATCGTGATAATAATTGTGGATCTTGCTGTTTTAAGTAGGTATGCAAACAGTCACAAGAGACATGCTAATTTGTATTGGGATTTTGAGTGTCAAAAATGTTGTCATGTAAAGTGTCCTCTTAAATATACATTCATTCAAACACAAACACCTGTTGTGGCAGACATGAGCACATCATTACCCTTACCGTAGCCATAAAGCATACAGATGTACGCTAACCTGGATGATAACACCTTAATGTAAGCTTCCTCCTGGCTTCAGAGGAGAGGAGACAGACACCACCAGCTGCTGCTAATTATATTCATATTTAGGATTGCCTTGAGCTGTAGGTGTGAACTTTATGCCCAGGATACCCCCATGGCCTGAATATGAGGTGTGTAATCTCTCTCAAGATGTAGAAGCACTTACATTTAACATACATTTATTTTATATAGTTTAGTTTTTTATTGTCATATAAATCACACTAAATTATTTCCTCATTCAAGTAGGTTTGATGTCCATGTACTCCTGTTTCAGAACCATTGGTCTAGAACACCTCATACTCATTGGAATTACATTTTCATTCAGATATTTATGCATTGCTACATATTGATCTTAGGCCGAATGTTAATGAGATCTTGGATCATTTGAAAGAGGTATCATCTTCCTACCTCTTTCAATGATCTACCTAACAGTGATTTATCTCATCACTTATCATAAGAACTACGGTCATATTTTCATGGAATGAATCACTCTGTCTCCTTGTTTTGGAATAAACCGAGCCATTTGTTTGTTTTTTTAATGTTATCCTAGATGTTTTATCCTTTATTGTGCGCAGAGTAGACCTATTTAGTACGTATTAACAAATAAAACTGTAGGCATTCCTTACCTTAGTTAGCTAGATTATCCTAATCGATTCTTCAAGCACAGAACACAGCTTTCATGCAGAATATCTGTGCCTCTGAAATTAAGCACTGATATTCTGTACCTGATGTTTCTGGCTTTGACACAAAACTACTCAGAGGCCTGGATTCAATCAACGCTTTAGCTTAACTAAAATGCTTTTTGACCTGCAAGTAATTGCACTTTTTTTCTTTACAAACACAGTTTGGCAAGTTCATTTTGGGGATTGATGAACTTGCCAATAAACGTTGTGAAGAATATAAGGATGGCTGGCATATAATTGCAAGCTTAAGCTAAAGTGTTAATTGAATCCAGGCCACTGTCCTTCGTCCTCTTTATTATTTCTCCTTTTATTCCTGCCCCTTGCGCCTGTGCTGTGCTCCCTGTGCCCTCACTCCAGGAGTCCTGCAGCTGATGCGCATGCATTCCTGCGATGCGCTTGCCTGCAAGCTGCAGGCGCATCACTCACTGATGACCAGCGTTAGCCTGTGGGGGCCTGGTGTGTTGGTGGGAGGAGCTAATGGCTTGCTCATAAACACAGTGAGGTAAACCAGGCTTCAGCCTGCAGGGGGGTATTTCACGAAGCAGGATTACTGAGTTAGCTGGATAACTGTCCTGAGAAAAACCAGGAACATCTCTCTTGTTCCAGATTTGGGAGGGTTACAGGATGTTCTCAGTGCAGTCCTCCAACTAACTCAGTAATCGTGCTCTGTGAAACAGGGCCCAGATGCAGGGTCCGGATCTGCGGATGGAGCTATTGTTGATCTAAACTTTATTCAATATACTGAATTGTTTGTCCGTGCCATTGGATAATGCTGGTATGCAATTGGATACTGTATCTTTCAATATAAAGATCCTAAAAATCTAAATGGGGAAATAAATGTACAATATGCTCCCCTGTTAATTTCAGGGGTGAAATAATTGCTCTAACCGGTCGAATGCAAATGAGAATGGGGATAATTAATATGGTTGTAAATCATAGTGTCAGTTTCACTTTCCATGCAGTGATCGGTGTTCCTCCTCATTGTTGATGCTGCTTCGTTCACGGGTAACATTTTGTTGAAATCAATTTGATAATCAATTTATCAAGGTGGTGACAGCCTGCCCTTTCCATGTAGTTGACCATCATAAATGCGGTGACTTTGCTTTTGTGATTGCGATACAAGGTGACAACAATCCTCCGCGCTAAATTGCTATATTAATGAACCCAGGAGTCTGTGAGGGGTTATTTTAGCATGTCAGAGAGATTATTATCTTGCTGTTGTTGCTTACTATGTTTTTATTAACTGTCAGAAAGGGTGTTTCACAGTGTTTGCAATATGGAGTGTAACATTTCCTCTAAAAGATAGCCGCTCGAAGTCAAGCTATCGGATGTGAAGTGAGGGTGGAAAAAGATTAGAACACAGAAATAGAGTTTACTGCATTGGGCCACACCTTTTGTTTTCCCATCAGGCTTGCCCTTGAGAAATCTTGTGGAAAGAAACAGGGCTGACATGTGAAGATGCTCTCCACTCATTCCTCCCATGAAAAGAGCACACAGCTGCTTTCTGCTCTGCAGTCTGCCGCGGTGGAACGGGAGGCAGTCCCACACCCTAAGTGGGGGTCTGACACTTTGAGGATTGCTCCATTTGTCAGTTTCTTGACAAAATAATTTTAAGGATTGTTGTCAGGGAGTCTTGGTGTGCGGCCAATGGAGGGAAATAAATGTGTGACCAGCAAGCGAATGAAATAATGATATAAGGCGAGGACCTGGAGCTTTGCACCTGCCCCAGGGACAGCAGGCGTTCCTCCGAGAATCAGCAGCCCTCAGTCCCTGTCTCTCTGCCTCTGTTTTAGTTTCAGAGGGTTGTAAACTCCTCTTTCGTGTTATATTGGCGATGCCTGCCATCCTAATTTGTACTTGCCTGCTGCCGGTACCCTAGTGGTGCTACAGTATCGTGGATCTAAATCCTTTGAAAAGACTGAGGGTGCTATTTTAAGATGACTGTGCGTATCCAGAGGCATCGGCAAGGGAGTACCATGAATATAAGAAAACAGATTTCATAGGCTAAATGAACAGAGTGACAGCCTTTTTTGGTCAAACAGGGCATGTGTTATAATGGCATTCCAGTGTTAACGAGGGCAGCATTGGAAAGAGCCAACGTTTCTGAATGAAAAGGCAATCACAGAATACACAATGGAAATGGATTTTACTCATGTAATCTCTGACAATTTACGGTGTTTCGCAACAGAAACAAGCCATGTACAGGACCGTGGATGACATTTTAATGAACATTTATTTGAAGTTTAAGCTGAAGTAAAGTACAAATGCAGTGGATTGCACATATTCACAGTAAACAGTTTTTTGTTTGATTATGATTTTTTAAAAACATGTTTGTGGATATTTTCCTGTTCCTTTGATAGAGTTTATTTCTTAATCATGAACTAACTGTTACAGTAAATGATAGCTGTAGCTGTAAGGTTTCCTTATTTGGTACGACCACTAAAAACTTGCTTTTTCTTGCAATTTGTATACTTCCAGTTGCTTGTCAGTAAGTATACATTTACTTTGCTAATACTTTGCTGTGATTAGTCTTTGGGTTATTGCCAGAAAAGCAGATCCCAATTTATAGCTCACTAGTCACGACCCTCTCAATACAATTAACTAGGGGCTTAATGGAAATGGCAATTAATATGCAACTCTTAGTATGTATGTTTGTATCTTTATAAATACAAACATTTTGGTTCATTTGCATGACACTTGAAGAATTTTATTTTTATATAGGCTTGATGAATGTTTATGTTTCATTGCAAAAAGTGATCTGCAGTTAATTTCTAAACCGAATCTACACAAGAGGCCTGAGGAGTGTAATTTATGCTGCTTATGAGTCTACTCATTTGCATAAATTATGCAATCTACACCTGCGGAATAAGAAGCACATTCCATGACAGCACATAGCATCATCAACACAAAGCTAACCTGCACTCAGACATCAACCCTAAATGTGCCACATTTTCATACAGAATATATATCTTCAAAAAAAAAAGTTAAATTATAACCCGTTCATTATGTGAATGTTTAGCAGTGAAAAAGTAAAGAAAAGAACTGCAGCGGCTTCAGCAAGGGCTGACATATTACATGGGTGAAACTGTCACTAATAACTACAGTGCAATTAATTAAAACTTCTGAGGTTACCGCAACAATCAGTACTCCCCTATGTATGGTGATGTATGGTACTGTTTAACTGCAGTTTATAAAGTGGAACATATTTGGAATGTTGCATGTAGTTATTTACATGTACAGGTAAATACTGTAGTCTGGTCTCACTGTTTTCTGTTTGATTCAGCTTTTTGCTGAAACTTTGCTGAGACTACAACTACAATATATATAATAATGAGGGTGCCACATTTTGGTAGCATTATATTGAATTATAGAACAGATTGGGGCATACAGACAGCATTACAAAGGTCAGCTATCACTACTGTGTGAGGGATTTGCATATTTCAAATTTTAATTATCCTCAGGTTGAGCTGAAGTATTTCTGTGGAGGAAGATATTCAGAAAGCACAAAAAGGCCGTCTTTGTAAAATATGAGTATGATTCTCATCTGGGGAAGATATACTTGTCCACTGTATGTAGCATTAATAATGCTATGGGGTCTTTTACAATAGGCACATCAGCAATGATATACAGTGCTGTGAAAAAATATTTGCCCCATTTCTGGACTATTATTGCATATTTGTCACACTGAATGAGATCTTTAGACAATCTATAATATTAGGCAAAGGGAACCTTTGTAAACACAAAACACATTTTTCACATTGTTTCATCTATTTAATGGAAAAAGTTATCAAACACCCACATCACCCATAAAAAAGTAATTGCCCTCTTACTTAACCTCTAAGTTACTCACTCAGCATCTGGATGATCCTCAAGCCTTTTAGGATAATGTTCTATGGACAGATGAGTCAAAAGTGGAACTTTTTGGACAACACAAATCTTATGTCTGGCATAAAGCACATACAGGATTTCTCAGTGAGAACATCATACCAACAGTCAAACATGGTGGTGGTAGTGTGGTGGTGTGGGGATGCTTTGCTGCTCGGGACCTGGTCAACTTGCCATTATTGAGGGAACCTTGAATTCTGGTTTGTACCAGAAAATTCTTAAGGAGAATATCTGGACGTCTGTCCATGAGCTGAAGCTGAAGAGTATGCAGGAAGACAATGTTCCAAAATACAAAAGCAAGTCCACATCTGAATGGCTAAAAAGAAACAAAATTAAAGTTTTGGAGTGGCCTAGTCAAAGTCCTGACCTGAATTTAATAGAAATGCTGTGGACCTGAAATAAGCAGTTCATGCACAAAAACCTACCAATTTGTCTGAATTAAAGCACTTCTGCAAAGAAGACAGGGTAGAATTCCTCCACATGAATGTGAAAGACTGATATCAAATGAAGTAATTGCTGCTAAAGTTGGTGCAACCAGTTATTAAGTTTAAGGTGGCATATAATTGTTCACATCGGCGATATGGGTGTTTGATAAATTTTTTTATTAAAGAAATTAAATCATTAAAAAATGTGTTTTGTGTTTACTCAGGTTTTCTTTGTCTAATATTATACTGCCTAAAGATCTAAAGCCTTTCAGTGTGACAAATCTGCAATATTAGAGGAAATCAGGAAGGGGGGAAATACTTTTTCATGGCACTGTATTCTCTTTGGTTTTAGTGAACTGAAAAAAAAATGATAAAAATGATAATTTCATATCTCTCATGTCAGAATATATACATTCTAATGAACAGTCATATGATATATATGGTGTTATTATGCACATTTCATGTGATGGTGAAATTACCAAATAATCATCATGTATCTAAGACTGTACGGAAGTGCAAATAAGGGACCGCAGACAGCTGCAGAATGTCAGTGAACTGAAGTGCCCCTGCACTGTGATGGTCATAAATCTCAAGGTTAAAATATAATTCACATTTGAGTTAAATGGTAGAATTCTCCAAGATCCTGATGTTGTCATTCAGATTCTGCAAAACCTCTATTTCCGTTTCTGAAGTGAAGCCGCACAAGGTGTAGTATCAAGTGTGATGGAAATTACTGTCATGACACAGGTCTTTTGAGAGTGTCACGGTGCTTTTATGTGAATTTCCAAGATTTCTTAGCACTTACATGTACAGAGTAGTGGCAGTCATATAGGTTGTTGAGTTCCGTTAATTACATTTGTGCATATAAAGGAAAACAAGTTAAGGATTCCGTACTGGCAGTGTCAAAGCCTTTCCGAACAAGCAGTTTTATAAAGATCTAATTTCTTCCATAGAATTCCCATTATTTTGCCAGCATGATTTCAAAACATTTTTACTTTGCATTTAGCTGCCTAACAGAGAATAATCTTCCACAAATTATATATCAGTATCAGCTCTACACCCTGTTTGGGGAGTACAGCCATCCCTGACGTACTGATCAAAGCATTGCTTCATTTATTGTTCCCCTTTCTTGAGCTTTCACCCTTGTATTCTTATTTATATTTAGTTTTAAATGTTCATCATTACCGCAAAAATACCAAACAAAATGAAAATGCCACCATTTCTGAGCAGTTGCGCGACATTTGCTGGCATTACTAAACATGAAAATGTTTCATTTTGGGGTCAGCGGTTGGGGGGCGGGGGGTGGGGGGTGGGGTGCGGGTGGTTGGCTTTGTATCCATATAGTTTCAGAACTGGCAAACCTGTACATGCAAATATGTAAAAACCTGCACCCACACCAGCCCTTTCTGGATAAGATTGAGGACCCCTGGACTAAGGTGTCTGTGAGTGGTGATATTTGTAAATTGTGCATAATTCTTCATTGTTAGACAAACTGTCTGTAGTATATGGTTTACTAACATGTTTCTTTTTCATATTATTGATTTGTTTTGCTTCCTCCTTAATAAATGTTTTGTCATATATGTTGGCTTGGGGTTGAATTGTGAATTTAACCATAGCAGAGTCTGTGGGAATGACTGTAGTTGTCATTCAGTGTCAAGAACAAAATAGCAATAAAAATGTGTTCACTCAAATTTAGTCTGCTGTTCATTGGTGAAATGGCAGTGTTCCGTAAGTCAATATAATTTTAGTGAGTCTGAAAAATTGGTCATAATTTAACAAAATAAACCAAAACATTGAGCCTTTGGGGAAATGCACTTTCCCGAGCGCAGTTATTCATATTCTAATCTTTATGAATGAGGGAAAATATTACAGTCTGTAAATATGTTTTAACAAAGACTATTTTTGCTACAGCCTCTGCTCATTATTTAAAAGTGAAATGAATTATATCAACACCATCCCTCAAGATTAATATGTTTGTTGTTTTGTTCTGTCAACAGCCTTTTTTATCTTCCATTGTATTTGAGAAATATTCCGACTGGATGACAGTAATATTAGAATTGGAGATGTGGTTTTCAAACCCTTTGGTGTCCTGTTATTTTGAACAGCCATGTTAAATTAACACAACAGAAATTACAAGAAGCATGTGAGTTTCATTCAATGCCTTTCAGAAGAGGAAAGGTGAGAGGCTTGCTAATAAGCTTATGATTAAATTCTTTTGATTAAATGCTTATGATCAAATAGTAAAGACATTATACATTAAAAATGAGAACATTTCCAAATTCACATTCATTATGTTTGGCACCATAACACCGTAACAGGTTTGGAATTTAATAGATTTTTTTTGTTGATCTATGAGGCCCCCAATTTGACTTCAATTCTAAATGCAAAAGATCCTCTGATAATTCAGTGGTTACTGTGAGTGTTCTGGAGGAAAATGGCCGCCCTGCAGCCTGTTGGATGCTAAACACTGGTGATGGTTAGTTTCGTACCTTCACTGTGAAGTGCTGTGAGATTAAATGGAAGCAGTTTGTAACCCATGTAATCTATCTAGCATATATGCCTATACGGGATGAGCATCCTTATTAGGATGGAAACTTGTTTATTAGGATGTACTGTAAGAGAATGCTGCACAGTACAGTTTTTGCAATGTTTTTCTTCATAATAAAAATGCACTGTTAAGATAAAAAAGCATTGCACTGTATTTGTACGAATTCAACTAAAACAGTAATGGATTTAACAGGACGAAGGACAGCTTGAATTCCTGCACTTAAGGCGACTGATAAGTCAGTGAAATCCATTTCTCCTTCACGCTGCCTCTGCAGAGATTGATTGCACATTGTTTGTTTCCATGCCGACTATTAGAGGTGACTGATTTGCCACAATTATGTTAGCTTATCGAATGTTCCTGGGTTCTTGAGGGAAGCACTTGACCTGCAGTGCTTACTAAAGGCCCGTGCACTTGCACAATCCATTGTTTCTGCGCTTTGGCAGCTTAATTACAAGCTTGAAAGCAGATAAGTGTATGTTGAATATCCACCCCATGTGCTCACTTGATTAGTAGTATGAAATGGTAGCGGCACATACATTGAATTTGTACGTACACCGTGTGAATGTATGCTTTTCTTCACTTTAATCCTAGTCTGTCAAAGTTTTGTATGAATCAGACTGGCAGTTTATTTAAAAAGTGTATCATTTATTTATTTATTAATTTTTCACAAATTTGCGGAAATTAAAAATGGTAGGGTGTGGTGTTAAGTATAGTCCCAAACTGCCAAGCAAATTTTTTGAATTTTTACTGACTGAGATGTTGACAATAGAAAATGATTAATGTTATTCAAGTGATAGGTCCCATAGTGATAATGGCTCATAACAGTCCCAGTCACCCCTATGCACACATGTACAGAGCTTCACAGTGTAGTAGCCCTCCTCCATGCCATTACTGTGGAGTACTTGGCTTTACTACTTCTTGCTGAAGAAAATCCCAAAACTTGCTGGTTTTGTCTTTCTCCTTCCTCTGAGGTCTTGCCCCGCTTAGTAATATTTTGTTTGCATGGCTGGGAAGGTTTTTTCTTTTGTTCTGGGGGGGGATTGGGAGAGAAACACACTTGGTTGCCATTTTGACTTGTTTTCAAATTTAGTCATTTTATCTGGCATTGTTTTCAGATTTAGTCGTAACTGACTCATGAAAGCGTGGTATCATTTTAAAATAATCCCTTTGAAGAAGCCTTGGGTGGGGGAGCATTTTGCCGTCAGATACCGCACTGAGCCGAGGAGACTCATCAGATAGGAGTCATTGTTATTACGGAATATTTCCCACTGTGCATCGTGATGCATGTCATTAAGAGAGAAATTACCACGGCGGAATCCTCACATGATGAAGCACACTGCTGGAATGGTAACCAGCGGTGACCGATTGCGCACACTCAGCACATCATAGCTCACAGCCTGACACACGTTTGCCTTTGTTCTGGGTATCAGGCAGTCTCATCTAGCCTCAGTCCAGCATTTGACGCGACTTTAATTGAACCACTGAGAAAAGGTTTTGTTTTCCATTTATTGCCTGGCCTATTTTTCTGGAAACTACATGGTACCCTGTATCTCCAATTAATTGTTTTTTCCTGGACCTATGCATCACCTTTCTCTTCCTGGCGGTCCCGTTGACCCCACATTCATTAATCAGTCATGGATAGCTTCTATACCTTTACAGATGTTACATGTATGCTCAGTTACCTTGATTAAACAAGCTTATAGCTGCTACTGTAACAGGGCAATATCAATGTAAATATACATGCCAAGAAACCTATGCAGTCAACTGCAGTGTGCTTAGCTGTAAACCTTAGGACTAGACCACAGAATTGCATTTCAACTGGAACAGCTAATCCTTATTCCACAGTTTTGAATCTGTGCTCCAATTGTTATGCAGTTTTTTGGTCTAGATGTTTAAACCTGAGGTTTAAACTCCAACTAAGAACACTGCAATAGACCCAAGAAGACTGAGAGCATTGTGTTTAAGGCATAAATCCTAAACATGACAGACCAAGACCCTTCCCCCTTTTCCCAGAGACTTCCTTACTTGGAGTCATGCTGTGCCAAACTGTTGCAGTTCCAGTGCTGCTTGCCTTCACCAGAGTGCTACTGAACACATCACAAATCTCCAATTAGCCATCAGTCACTCTCCACCATGCACCCACATCCAGCCTACGAGACTGCTGATACTAACAGTATGGTCAAGGAATAACATGTGTGTCTTTCCATAAATTATACAAATGACCACACACACACACACACACGCAACACAGCACATGCCACAAGTATTAGGCCACCTCAACAAAAAAAACAAACAAACAAAAAAAAATTTAGATAGAGGAAAAATTCAGTTAAGTGCATTCATTGAATAACCAAAATACTAACTTTATTTTCTATCTACAAGTTAGGAGTTTCACCTAAAACTAATTTTAGATGCTTTCTTAGACAATACACAGGGTGTATTGAAACAATAATTTGCATAATATGAGGATTAATATTATACGATTCTTAATCAGAGGAAATGATAATTCCTTCCTTTTAAACCAGCAGTTTCTAGTTTCACTATAGCCAGAGAAACTGTTTTCTCTCTGATTGCATTGAGTTGTTACAACACTTCATCGTAATAAGCAGCACTTTATCGCAGGGATATTAAAGTTTAGAAAATATTTTTTTTGAGACATCAACAAACAGCCTTTATCTGTAATGAGAAATTGATTGGAAAAACACTTGGAATTTTATCTAATAATGTACAAAGGCTATAATGGGCATCCATACAGAGAGCTTGAGCAATGGCAGCAGACATGGGTAAATGAAACCTATGGTTCCTTGCACCTTACACTGCCTGAATTAGTGCCATTAAAACACCTGCAATTGTTCAGACATGCCTTTCTAACACCTGCACCTGTCTGCCAAATCAGTTTGCATCCTCAGAATGGCCTAACTACACTCACAAAAAGCTTAATTATCCAGTTATTAGAATGCAATTTCTGCTTTCTGATTAACATCATAATGGAAGAAGTGAATGAAAAATACATAATTCATACAACATACTATGGCACACTGATAAAGTACATACAAATTAATGCATTGTGTAAATGATATCTATCAAGGATTTGGTTTCTGAAAAGAAATAAAGATCTGTCCACTCAAGGTTGTTTGTTGCCATTACTTGTTTTAAATGTAAAGGTATTGAAGGCAAGAGATAAGATTCTTAGGGGAATTTGGAAGACAATTTTATGCATGATAGGTTCAAGTTGTTTCCCCCCCTCAGAGTTATTAAACTTATTTTACTTGTAGGCTCTTTGTGTATCACTTATATGTGTAGCTGGAGGGCAAATGTATTTTATAGTTGTACAAAAATAAAGATGTGTGCAGCTGACTCAAACCTCAAGCTGGTCTCCATGAAGGGGAAACAATGAAGAAGAAAAGATTGTGCTGGAGTGTCATGTAATGATCCCTGTTACTTAATTAGTCTGCACGAATAACAATGAAGTATATACATTATTGATGTTTTCACACATGAAAATTAAATACTCTCTACATATTTTTGTGACTGATTTTTTGGGAAAGAGGCAAATTATAAAAATAATTATGAAGAGCCCCTGAATGAATAATTTTTTCCAGTCCTCCCAGGTAAAGGAAAAAAAAGGCTATTATGTCCCTTCCTCAATTGCACAAAAAGTTATTTTAAACAATTTAACAATGGTTTGCATGGAGTTCATTAGCTTTTATAAAGAATGTATAGAAAACTTGTGAAGCAGGTAACTAGCAATGGGAATGCATCAATAGAATCAGACATATACCAGACAATAGAATCAGAGGTTCTTACTGCTGCATATGCAAGACTCATTGTGTGCCAGGCTTATCTTTTGTAGCTGATATGACAACACAATATATGCTGAACATTTCACAGCAACGTTAAGCTACAACATCACTGGGAGATTGTTTCTGCAGTGAAAGCAAGGGAGCTGCTGTTCTTCACTTACAGAATGAAGGGAGCACTTTCCCATCTGTTAGATGTCAACAGCTAACTTGGACTTGAAGCAGATTCTCCAGCTGGAACGTGGGCATATTATATTGCTGAGTTAAGGCATAAATCTGACACATCTCTCAGTGATGTATTGCCATTTCAATCTGCCTTTGTGTTGTTGGATTTTCTATTTCAGAAAAGTTACAGGAACAGTTTCCAGGCTGAGGCTTTTCTGATCACATTGGGCAGTCTGTGGAGATAGAATTTCTTTAGTTTCAAAATGACCTCTCTCCGCTCCAGATGTAGCATCAAGAAAACCCATGCTTGGATTCAAGCACATAAGGAGAGATACAGTGGCTTAACAGATGCTGTTTTCTCTCAAGTTTCTCAAGATCTATTTTCTGTGATGAACAGAAAGAAAACTGAGCTGGCAAGCCCACTGGGACACAGTGTGTGGTCCGTAGAAATCAGATTGCTGCCACATCCTTTTACTTACATTACTGTCCATGTGTGCGGGAGATAGGCATCATAAAAATGTATTTATGTGGATAATATATTACAAGTTAAATACTATGCACTGCGCACACACACACACACACACACTTTATGTTCTTCAGTGCATTTGTATTAATATCTGCTGAATGCTGAATTTTTTGTGAAGAAAAATTGTGTTACTCAAGGACGAATCGCATAGCTGTATAAGTATTTACAAATGCCTGACTGTGCTTAAAGATTTGTGGCGGTACTGTTATCCCTAAACCCCAGCTGATCAGGAAGCAGTCTGAATGCTAGTTCCAACCACAGAAAATAAAGAAAGGGTGTATAACTTCACAATAAAAATCATCCTACGTGAAACAAATGCCTCTTCAGTGAACAAATGTCTCAATCTACAATGTAGAAATGTCTCTTCAGTTCCAAAAAAACTAAATTATCAGGAATTCTCCCTTTCCCTTTATAGTTTACAATATTTTTTTTAACTATTGAACAGCAAATTATAAAAGTGATTGTGTGGATAGGAGGAGGGTTTTCAGAATTTCAGAACTTAACTTTAATACATTAAACAAATAAAGCCTGCAGGGCTAAACAATCATTTATTAGTCATTTACAGTCATTAGTCATATAGACTTGCAATGATTAGCGGAGCCAGGCCTAGTGAAAGGTGACCCAGCATAAGTGTTTTTGAAAAAGAACTCCTTGAAAATAGCTGGGCTTCCCCAAATCTCTTATCTTGCATCAGTCTGACAACTAAAGCAATGAAAATCTCGACTAGGAAGTCCTAAAGGACCAGCCTAGTTCACAACTAAAATAAAGCTGCTGATATGAGATGCTTGGTAAGATCAGAAATCAACTTGGCTATGCCATTTAATGCCAACAGGAAGGGTGCTCATCACACCCTTATTGGAAAACGTATATAATACGTTTTTCAAAAAAATCAAACTAAGCAAAAACTAAAACATGCACTGCAGGAAACTAGCATGCATCATAGTATACTGTAGGTTACTGCTACCCCAACACCCCCCTGCCCATTGAAAATGTACATGTACAAAAAGATTTTACTCAGCATTTGGATATTTTTCAGGGCACATGAGAACATGCCTTGTAAATTGTTTGCACTAACAAATTAACTGAGATCACACGCACAGTAGCCTAAGGAAATAATACCACTCGCTTTGTCATGACAGTTGTGGCTATGGCCAGTGCAATAACATGCACTGACTGGCCTACTCAGAGGGCTTTGGGGAGACAGAGGATATCCCATGGGTGGCACATGTGGGGCATCTGCCTGTGTCGTTGACACATCCGTTGACACTGCAGGTGGAGTCGGGCAAGTGGGATCCGGAACTTTCCTCAACCTGCTGGCTTGCCAGCGGGAACTATCACTGAGTGTGAATGTGGCTGGTCCCTGTTCGTGAGTTACTTACAATGGCTGGGACCAGAATGAGGTTCATTAGTTTTCCCGGTGGTTGAGTGTTACTTGCTCTGTGATGTAGCACTGTCTGAATCAGATCTGTTTGGAATGTGCAGCCTTGGGCCATGTGTGCTCGGATTCCATTTTTTTTTGGTTAAAATGTCCTACTCTGCCGTTAGCCTGTGGTTCATAGTAAGGTGTGCTAATGTATTTGATGCCATGACAGGCCAGGAAGGAGGAGAACTCCGCCTATATAAATTGTGGCCCATTATCTGTGAGCTTTTCCCTGACCCCAATATGCAAACAGGCTCTCCAGTATATCCACAGTGGCCCACGTTGTGACTTAACCCCTCTGGGAAAACTTCCAGCCATTTGGATTGTAGGTCATATGCCACCAGGAAGCATTGGTGATGTGGAATCCATTCTCCATGGACCTCACCGCAGATGTCCAACTGTATGTGCTCTCTTGGGCAAGGAGGCCTCAAAAGAGGCTGAAGGGGAGGTGTAGGAAGTGTTCCAGTCTTGCAGTGCTGTTTCCTAACAAACTTAGCTTGTAACTTTAGCTGGTGGGCTGCTTCGTGGTGAACATGCCGTTACCCTTCTTTTTTAATGGTAATTTATGGCTGACAGAGCCATAGAACTTGTTCAGAGGCTTTCAGATTATGACTAATTTATTGGAACACTACACCAGGAAAATCTACAGATGCTCCACTACTTGAAAGCCACCACTGGACAAGCCACCAAACCAGGTAAACTTGTTCAATC
Source organism: Anguilla anguilla (assembly GCF_013347855.1). Taxonomy (NCBI): domain Eukaryota; kingdom Metazoa; phylum Chordata; class Actinopteri; order Anguilliformes; family Anguillidae; genus Anguilla; species Anguilla anguilla. Next base: position 16,305,407 of record NC_049218.1, on the reverse strand, counting down.
AAAGTTTACAAAATAGTTTGCTAGGCCCGCACTGTATAAGATGTTTTCCAAGGAAAAGCAATCTTACTGTACATATAGGCACCTAGCTAAACAGTATGAAGTGTTTAAGAGTTTTCTTTAGTTGCTTAACTAGCAACCAAGTGACCGTGTAAATTAAGATGTATCATATCATATATATGATTATAAAGTCTTGTTTAAGGACTAATCCAACCTGTAAAAATACGCTTAAGACAGTTGTCATTAGCAGGTGAAAAGACATTTGTCAAAGTAAAAACGTTAATGAATGACATCACATTTTACAGTGAACTGCCGCATTATGTGCTGAAACAACGGAAGCCAGCAAACACACACCGGCTTGTTTAACAAGGCATTCTGTTTCTGTTCTGTCTAATACTGTTCACAAGTGAAGCAGACGCACCGGCCCACAATGTACAGTGAAATATTTTTTTTTATGGGGCCCACAATGTACAGTGAAATATTTTTTTTATGGAAAGCAAATTCCCTCTTGTAGGAGAACAATAATTGATTGAACAAACACTGTTGGCTGGCTGTCATCATTAAGAGCGGGTTTGTCCATTTCAAGGGCCCTTGGGATTGACAGGGTGGAGCTCAGTGGGTCAGATCTTGCAAATGAAATGCAGGAGAAGGAGTGAGAGAGATGGAGGGAAAATTGAGTGAATAGAGGCAAACAGCAGCTCAGACTATTAGATCCTTTATAAACACCATGGGTGGAAGCAGATGGGAGAACCAGAGACGGTGCTTGCTTGTCCTTGACGACTATCACTAAGCATGTCTACAGCCTTCTCTGTGGGATCTACTCAATGCCTTTCTCGTGTTCTTGACATAATTTCTCAATCAGGGCACGTCTTAGAAAACTGATTCAATTCCCGAAGACATCAATTCCCAAAGAAAATAAAGCAGTAGGTTAATCACAAGAACATACTGTTTGTAATGGCATTAAAAAAAATAAAAACAACAAAAAACACCCAAACTTTTTTTATGACGTTTGGAAGCTGTCCCACCATGCTGTGCTGGTGTTGGATCTTCATTAGTAAAGCTGCAGTAATGAGATGGCTCATAGGACAAAAGATGTTCCTGATTGGTGCTGATTTAAGCGCTGCCACATACTGCCGCAAGTCTGTCCCCAGCCAGGAAAGCAATCCATTGCAGGGCCATTACCCACAATCCATCTCTGTAATGCTGAGTGGCAACAGGAGTTGGCTGTTTAGTTTGGTACCCTTCTCTTGTAACCGAAGGTTTTTTGTATTGACCGCTTTCTCTGGAGTGATTGACTTTGTTTTAGATGCTTGTCTGGATGACTTAGGAAGCAGGTTAAAGCGGTGGCTACGTTCGAGCTTCGCCCAATTCAGACTAATGCTTTTTCTCCCTTTTAATCATTTAGCACTCAGCAACCCGCCACCCCGCCAGCCTCTATGTTAACTGATGCTCTGCAACATCAGGCGGGGCAGTGGGGCTTCTGTGGAGCCTGCCTGTTAGATTCATATTTCAACCAGGATATCTTGCATCAGTTGAACTCCTTAACTATCTATTGGTCTAAAATTTCATGCATGGATTTCACACGTAGGCCAACGTCAGTGTATTCCAAAAACCTAATGTTATAGTTGTTGATGTCATAGTTTAACTGTTTTGAAACAACTTTGTGGCAACTTGTAGTGTATTACTGCGTAAAGCAAAATGGCTTTGCTCTCCAGCTCTGAGTGATTTTTTTTTGTATTTTAAGCATGATGATGGTGAACTTGTACACAACACAGAGCTGGTACCAACGCCAAAAGCCTGTTCCCATATGTGCCTGTTAAATATATGAAAGAGCCCACAAAGTCTTCTTAGCGTTTCTCATTTTCTCATTTAGATTCATGGGTAGCATTTATCTCTCCTCTCAAGGTTAAATTGTCAAGCTTGTTGTAGGTACTTTAGTCAGAGAAGACATCAGTGCACTTAGGCTGTGCTCCAGAATGACCCTTTCAGCCCTCAAGATCTCATCCAGGAAGTCAGCAATTTTAAGAGCAAGTCTAATGTCAAGAGCAATTCCAAACCATATTGGGACAAGGTTGCTCAGGTGAGCCCCAAATAACCTTTTGTCAAAGGGAGAGCTGATAGTCACTTCGAGAAAGGGGAACATAGAAACCACATCCCAGAAAACTGAATACATCCCACAAACCACCATGAACAACAATGTCTGACCCTCCTGCCACTTGTTGTGGATGTGTAGTCTGCCATCTTAAGCCACTGAAAAACCGTAGACAAAGAATCACCCTCCTTAAAGAATCAAGAAGAAGAAATCAGAAAATGAAGATCCATATGCTTTCTCATTGTTCTCATTGCTCTGAACATTTCACTTCTCTTCTGCAAAATAGTAAAAAAATCACAAAAAGAAAAATGGAAGTGTCAAATTGACAGCCGGCAGTGTTGTAGGACTTTCAGTACTAAGTCTTGAAGGACTAATCCAGCTGACGGTTCTTTTTACTCCAGAGAAAATTACCAGTGTAGCCTTCAGCCTAGTGCACATTAGAAACACACTTCCAGAAATGAAATTTTATTTGATGGTATTGACAGGCGTGTCGGAAAATATTACATCCTTGACTTTTAGGTCAAACATGCCGCGTTATGTCATTGTTTTTGTCATATGTGTGTGTGTGTGTGTGTGTGTGTGTACATGTGATTCAAAAAATGTAAAGAATTTGTGTGTTGTTTTCATGGCAATCATAAATTATCAGAACATATAGAAATCACAGTACAAATAATAAATAATTCACAAGAGTGGGTGAATAATCCCCCACTCTGCATTCACCACATTCGACTAAAAGCCATATCTTTCTTATTTATCTTCACGTGCTCCATGTAGCTGGCTATTTGTAGATGCTGATGGCTGAGCAAAGTGACTGTTACTCATGCAGACGTGACGGGACAAGACACACTGAACCTGACTGACAGCTGACAGGTGAACAAATTCATGTGTCGATGCGCGATTTACATTCGCTCCTTGTGAAAGTTGCTGATTGACTTTAGTGAAGCAATCCCCGGCACACATCCCCAGGAGGCAAATATCTCCCTCCCTGTCACGTCAACTTCTGTCAGCCGCTTTAAAAATAAAGGCCTCTCTATCACCAGCGTCACAATGCGCGCTGTGATAAATATGTTCTTTTTATCATTGACCTTTCGATACGACGTCAGGATCCCATTCTTTCTTCACTCAGGCGATGAAGTGGGCACGATCTGATGAAAATGAAATCGCGGGCTATGATCTTAATCCTTGGTTTGGGCTTGACCATTTCTCAGTATGCATTATTTCTTAAAAGTGAAAGAAAGAGAGAAAACAACCCGCAAAACTAAAACATGTATTTCTGTGGCAAAGGCCTGGATGGGAAGTCATTAATAAAACCTTTATAGTGCACATTCCATTTTGTGAATGACATTCCTCATGTGGAGTGTTTTGCCTGTAAATGCTTTGTTGTACTGGCAGTTATTTATACATTCACAAATCAGTTTCTGTGTTGAGAAAGCTGCACACACACAACACATAATGGTCCAAACTGCCAAGGCGTAAAAAGTCAGTGTAAGGTATGAACACAGTTTGTTAACTCAGCAAACTGTTTGTGTTAAAATGAAAAAAAAAAGAAGTTGTTACTTTCATCCTTGTTTTTTCACTTTGTGGGTTGTGAACTGAAGCTGGATCAATCTTTTGGTGGCAAGGGTTGGTGCAAATAAATGGCGCATTAGTATTTTAATGGAATCTGCCAGCCATAAGAATAGGTCCAGCACAATTACATTTGAGCGCAATACCAGAATCCCTGGTGGGTGTAATTACTGTAGAGGATCCATACAGATACTGCTACTGTACCAATATCCATATGACTGTTACTGCTACTGCAACAATGTCCAAAATTCCAAAGAGCTGACATGAATAAAATTAAATGATTAATATCCTGTCCTTCACAGGTCAATCATTTGTTCATGGCAGTCTTGTTCTGCAGGTCACGGTATACTGTAAAGGCTATTCTGTAATGGATAGAGCAATGAGCTAACAGGCTAGTAGTGATATAAGGGCTTTGTGGAGAAGGTCACTTTGGCTAGGGGAACTGTGCAGTGCTCTGGATATACTGTGACATGAGAAGAAACCAGTATATTATCTTTACACATCATTTGCTGTTTTAATGGCTGTACATGGTACACCTACAGAATTGGAGACATCACAGATTATATCTGAGGACCAGACTGAAGTCCATAATCATAAATAACAGCAACAGCTCCCCCCTCATTATTGTTTCTGATGAACCTGGTGCTTGGAGCAGCGCATCAACCCAAGATTTTTGCAAAGCGTGAATGCATTCGCCAGTTATCGTGGCGCTATCTCAACTGTAACCTCTCTGCAGTATTTCAAAGAGATGGCCATCTGCGTGAGTGGTTGCTTGGAAACAAATATTATGATACATTGTTGGCACACTGGTGCTCAGGACAGCATATTGTCCATGGTCAGCTGTCAGTGGCACCTTATATTAATGTATAAGTACACTCAAATATAGCCCACATATGATGAAATGTGGCCATCAGAAAGAAAATAAATACAGTTTTAGAACTATTGTATTTTTAAAGCACACTCGAGATTTTCACAATGTTTACCATATGCTCCTTTGTATTTATTTTTATTACAGTATTACACCATCAGTAAAATTCATCAACATGTTAAATAGAACATCAATGAAGAACCTTAATTTTTCATTAAAAAGTAATTTGCAGAAGGACTTGAAAGGTCATTTAATACCTTATGAGACAGTAGAGAATTTCTGAAAGGATGGAGGTGACCAGTGGAGATCACCCCTGCCAGCATGCGTGTGAATGTATGTGATCGGTCATTCCAAATTGAAAGGCTGTCAAAACTTTAGCATTTAAATGTCACTGAATCACCCAATATTGATATAATTTTCAGATCATACAGAAAAGCACAAAGGAGAATAAGGATAGAATTAATAGTAACATGAATTTATCAAGTTAAAACTGAGTTTGAGAACCTTTGAGAAATTCAAACTGGCAGAAAACCTGGCTCGATGTTATTGCAAATTACGAGAAAGATCCTCGAGTATTGCACATTTGGAGTTCAACATGAATATTTAAATACATACTTTATTTCTGGATGATGATGGCTTTATTGAATACATTTTTTATATAATGTGTAATTTTGTATGTTAAATTTTTATTGCTCTTTATTAATTCTTCATTATTTTGGCATCAATCAAACTGTGAGTTCTCGTTTCATGTCAGAGATCGCACACAGCAATTACAGCCATTTATTTACTTTACTGAATTTCAGCATTAAACAAATTATATATTAATATGAAAATTCTCCCTCTTTCCATTCTCCCTCTGCCATGGCCGTCTGCTACAGGCTTCTGCTTTTGACCAAGATCATTTGAAATTCTTTCTTTGGTAATTTCAGTACCTCCTAGGTTTATCGTGATTGATATCTGGAGTTATCAAGATGGACAAAATGCATTATCGTGGACATTAAAGAACTGACACTTTATTAAATAGATCCTCCCTGCTTCTATTATAACAAAGCAAATGCACAAATAAAAAAGAGAGATATATAAAGACATGCATTAACTTTGTCTCATGTGCAGGGGCTTCATTTGCTTAAGATTGTCACACTTTCCTGAGAGTCTGTCAAATACAATACAAACAATGCATGCTTGTACGATGGGCGCAGGAAGGTTTTATCAGCTGAAAGCTGGGAAATCTGTCAGACGATGCAAATGGTAATACATTTTAACCCCAGTTGCTGCATATATATGCATTATGATATATTAGGTTTGTGAATGCTTGTAAATAGCTATGACTGTGAACAAAAGGAGAGAGAGAGAGAGAGAGAGAGAGAGAGAGAGAGAGCTTACTGTTACTTCTATTGTGGCATCTCTAAGATGCATGAGTGGTAAGTCTTCCCTTATCAAACCTGGTTAATGTCCATTTTGATATACTTAATGAATTGCTTCTAATGTATAAATTATTATTGTATAATCTGAGCATAACTAAAGCTATGAAAAATGCTATTTGGAGTACCCGCTGACCATGCTCATGCCATTACACGCTTATTTAGTTAATCAAGGAATCTTTATCCACTGATCTGTAGAAATGATCAGAAAACCAAGACTATATATTACTGTTATCATTTCTTGTGCTGTGTATCCCAAGTGTTAAACTACCATGAGCAGCTGTTATTATGACAAAACGTAATTAGTGATTGTTTGAAGGCATGTTTAACACATTGTTCGTTTGCATATAAATAATAAACCGGTCCATTAATTTTTTTCACCCCTCCTTTATGTTCCATCTTTGCTTCCTGTTTGTCAAGGAAATTTTACTGCCAACTGGGAACGTGTTGAGGATAGTTATAGTAAAATAGGAAAATTAGGCTTCTGTATCAAATTCACAATAAATTACAAAATTAACTGTCTTAAATGTGAACATAAATTGTGAGCAGAAACCTATAGATTCAACAGAATTAAAATATTTTAATGTAAAATCTAACATCTAATATATGTATTATTTACATATATATTTGAATTATTGTTGACAATTTCTGTTTAAATAGCTAACAATATAACAATTCTGCTCTTGTGCTTGCCAGTGCATCACAAAAGATGTGTGATTATGTTGATTTGTGGATCACAGGTGTCATCAGGAGAACATCAAAAAACAAAGATAAACGTGATAACACAAGGACAAGCATAACGACTAGCTTTTCTTTTTTTGTGGGTTGTGCTATTGTTCCACATAGTCAAACATGTAGATTAAACCTAAATGTACCATTGAAATCAAGAATGAGTTCCCAGCTTTTGAGTAGCTAAAGAAACTGGGGGAAAATCCTGCTAGAACTCGGGAAATTCCACAGATGACAGCATTTTACCTCATGTTGCCAGTACAGAGCAAACAAGACAAGGGGGTGGCATTTCTCCCATCTCTGCCTCCTCGGAACCCGGTTCCACTGTTGATCATTTGCTCCAGCAAATCTCTTGAAGTAAATGAACAGAATTCTCATTCTGCAGCTTGTAATCTGCGCTCTATTTATAGCTTCCCGTTATGGAACATAGCAATGCATCTCGTCTCATCTCAGTCATGCACGATGCTGGTGACAGTGTCGCAGCTGCAAAGCTTTCTTCCAGAATGTTCTACGCAATTCATTTTATGTTTGCTAATTGCTTAGCAACATTTTCCTACTTTTTGATGATATATCTGGAAATGATAGTGTTCAAGGTTTTGTGTATGCAGTTTGTTACTACTTGTAAACTTTGATTTGTTTGCGGGTAAAAATTCTATCACTACTTCACATTGTTATCCTTTGTCTCTCTCTCCTTCACAAAGGGCCCGATCCTGGCTTGAGAAGCTTAAGTGTTTTTTTTTTTTTTGTTGTTGTTTTTTTTCACACTCCCGGTTATGCGGGACTACAGCACTCAAGAACGATGTGTTTTTCCACTTGAGAGATGCAGTCATTTTACTCTGAAAATGGGTGGCTTGCGCTAAGTTGAACTGAGCATAATTCAATTATTTCCTTCTGTCCCATATCCACAGGCCACAGATGGAAAATGTGAATTTGTGTTCCGATACCATAGGCGTTTGCTTTATTTATCTCAATATGTAGTGCTACAGAACATGGGTGATTTTACTTTTCACAAAAAAAAAAAAAATCCTAGAAATACATATTTTAAAAAGCTTTGTATTGAACAGCATGCATGTTTTCAGTGTCGGCAGAATTAACAATAAATCCTGCCCTTTCTCATTTGCTATCTACTGTATCACTATGAAAAAGTGCAAGGCTTGTTAATTTTGTTGTAAGCAAAATAATGGTGACAAAGAGGGGGTAAGACATACTTAACTGCAGTGTTGCTAACAATAAGTAGCCCAGAAAATTTTTGGGCTGATAATATTAGGCTGACTGTGTCCATGTAAATCAAAATACATATAGGAAATCACAGATTGGATTCTACTTTTTAATGATAGAGGCACACTGTATGTTCAATGAATTAATTGCCTACAGTCCAACAATTGGTTACCAAATGTGGTGACCAGCAAAAAGGTATTCCATTTTAACTTCTCTTCATATTACCTTTTGAAAATAAAACTCTAAACTGCCATAAAATGACATGGGGTGAATCAATTTTGTCAGTATTGCACGCAAACCCATTGTTGTCCACTGAGCTGTAAAATCCATTGAGCTGTAATTCCATATGCTGGCTGATTGCCCTGTCTATTCTACCTTTAAGTGCCAGCAAATACCGCGTAGATAAAACGGGATGAGAAGCATCTCAAGCCGGGATATGCATAACTCGGAATTCAGTGGGACACACCATTTCAGTGAGACTCCGCCCCAAAGTGCACATCTATCATATCCCCACTGAGTCACCCAGCAGAGGAAAAAACACTCATCTGGACATTGAAGTTATCTATGTATCTCAAGCAAGTATCAGGCCCCAAGTAATCTGTGTTCATTAATCAGTTCTGCTTTTGTTTGACACATTGGGCTCCCTATTTGAAGCGCTTGAGATCTGTTCTTTTTTGTACTATGTTTAAGCACATTAAATGTGATACTAGACCCTATTTTGATACCAGCAGTCATGCAAACACACCTAGATATTAGAGGAAGGAATTTCTCATTGTGTACAGTGCTAATTGAGTATTTTTCACTCCTACCTGCTTTGGTCATTTTGAATCAAAAAGGGTTAAGCAGCACAATAGGTGTATCAATATAACAGTTAAGCACTGTGCAAATTTGGAGTCAAATGATTGCATTCTCACCAGCCCAGACAATCCTTTAAGTAAAATTCTGCTGCTCTGTGCTATCGATTACCAATGTGCCCATATGAACACTAAACATAAGAGGAACACCACCAATGGTCAAAATATCGATATCTCAGTTTTAACTGAAGCCAAGCCATGGGGAGTTCTAGAATGGGAATACATATACTAAAAAAAAAAGAAACCTGAAAAAGTGACTTGGAATGTTCTCTCAACAGCTCACATTGTAAAGTTGTTTTTTAATTTTCCTGTTTAGGGTCACATTTACAGAATGAAAACAGTGACTTGACAATGATTGTAGATGGAAATTTCAAAAGTTTTTATTAGATCCCCTCACTTTAATATTCATAGCAATACTTCATTATGGGACCTTATTTTGCAACACTGATTAGATGGTTAAAAAAAAAATTTAACGAACAAACAAACAAACAAAAAAAAAACAACTAAAACACACATAAATAAAAAAAAAAATTCTGCATGGATTTACCATACAGTTTCAACACATATTTGTGTCATAAAAAGGAACAAATAGTGTTCATATATTTATGTTCTATAAATATAAAGATATGTAGTCTCATAACACAGGGCATAATATCTGAAAATAAAATGTTAGGTATTTATTTTTGGTTTGGGGTTCCCTCGGAGGGAACTGTCCACAGAGCCTATCCTGTAATTATTAGCTTGCTATCTACTGTAACACACTAACTCTTTAGTGCTGTCCTAAATTGCTATCTGGTTGGCAAGCACATTGGTTTATGTCATGTTCCAGAATTGGTTAGTTTAGCAGTTGGAAATTGAGAAATTAAGTGCACTCTATGTGTAGCTGTCAACCTCCTACAGACTTTTGGAGGTTGGGGTAACCTTCCATATTACATTTTTAAATCACTGAGTGATTTCTGCTGTAATTCAGGTGGTCACCTGGACAAATTTAGATGAATTTCAGTGCACCTCGGGGTGGAGTTTTTGTTGTCACTCCCAAGGTGATGTTGCGGTGTTCCGTGTTCACATATTCTTCAGAGTTAAATAGAGTTTAATGTTTGGTGTAGTTCTTGGATGTACTCAGCCAACTTTAAATAATCTTCTAAGAAGGACACCTGAGATGCACATAGAACCGCCCTAGGTGAAGCCAAGATAATGAATACATTAATATAAATATAAATATATACTGATAAAGGCCAAAATGATAAGATTTGTTATGTGTAGAAACAGCCGACCTGTCTAGCAAAGTGCATTTTTACTGAATGACTACCCATCCTTTTTAAGAAAAATGTCACGTCATGGTATATTGGCTTTATTCTTGACAAGTTGTTAGTTGTAATTGTATGTAATGTGCATACTTATCTTTAAAATATGTTAATTTGCTGTGTGTATAATGCTGCAGCAGACTAAATTAGTGCGGATAAACTGATAGTCTTGTGAGCATGTGTGCCATTGACATGCACACTGGGGTTGAGGGATGAGAGTCATGTGTAAGTGCAATGTTTTCTTTCTGCCAGACGTCCCATTTAGGATTTCTCTGGGCCTCTGTCTCTCGGATGTTGTCCCCGTATCCATGGGTAACGTGCTCTCAGAGGCCTTAAAGGTGACTGCCTTATATCCCGTCATGGGCACAGTCTCCATTCCTTTCAAAGAGTGTCAGGGAATGTTTTATTTGTATTCTGGAGTCATGCTCTGCCATGTGTTCTGGAATGTGTAGATGGCTGTGGAAATATAAACTTATTTTGGCCAGTATTTGTGAAATGATTTGACATTGACAACAATTCAGCCTACCTAAAAGACATCTCAAGGGAATATATATTATCCAAGTTACTGCCTGGAGCTCAGCTTCGCAAAATATATATCACACTTTTGTATTCCAGAGAATAACAGTGAAGTTATCCACTTTTGCAAGTTTTTCAGGATAAGAGTGTCTGTTAAGTGATTGTAATGAAATGTAATGTGTATATCTTGCTGAGGACCTCCAAATCAGAGTTAAGCCCGTATTACCTAGTAATTATCCTTAGAGCCTAACAGGCATCGATAAAATCAAAATGACCAAAACCTCAGTGCACTGAATTTAAAGTGCAAAAGTAACAGACAATAGTGAAAAAAAAACAATAAATTATATTTCAATTTAACAATCTGGGGGTATTGTGAGCTGCGGTACATCAACAAAGGTTTTTGTTTCATGTTGACTGTCCGAAAGGCCTCCATGTGCCTATAGATCTTCCCACGCAAATATAAAAAATAAACTAATTAGTAAATATGTGCACATTTAAGTATTTAAGAGCCCCTTTTATGCAAAGCAATGTAAGTAAGTGCATAAAAAGGCTAGAAGCAGTGTTAGAATATGTTAGAAAAACAGTGCTAGACAGTGTTATGAGCCGTTTACAAGTATAAACTGAAAAACAAGTACAAAAAAGCTTTATTATTGGGATTATAATCTGTATGAGCAGTGGTCCAGCCCTGGTTCTGGAGAGCCGCAGGCTCTGCAGGTTTTATTTCCACCTTAAAATCAGTTCCCAGTTGAGACCCAGGTAGCCAGGTGAGGTCACTTAATGCAGAGTAACCACGAAAAGCAGCAGACGTTGTAGATCTCCAGCATCAGGGTTGGAGACGACTGCTATAGAGTCAATCAGCTAGTCAGGGCTACCCAACCCTGTTCCTGGAGATCTAACTTCTTGTAGGTTTTTATTTCAACCCTAATTTGCACACCTGATCCTACTTATTATCTGCTCAACAAGATCGCTAGCGGTTGAATGAGGTGTGCTCTGTTAGGGTTAGGGTAGAAACCTACCGGACAGTAGAGCTTCAGAAACAGGATTGGGCAGCCCTGCTTTAAGTCAAGCTAGTGACTAAGTCAAGGGGCAGAGTATAGAGAATGAAAGCAAGATGGGGTAGAAGTGACACATGTTAAATTTATAACAATAATTGCAGCAATTGACTAAGGCTGAAGTTGGGTAAATACCTCTGGCTCCACCTATTGTGCTGTTTCTTTGAATTACCCATTAGTTGCATGGAATTGGTGTTATACACCTGCTTATTTTGCAAACACTTGGCTTAATAGCAGCATTCTTTATTCACAACATTGAAAATGACCAGTGCACCGGTGAATGTGGTCAGTACCTTTTACTTGTCTTTTTAGCACTACACAGTTGATAAAGACAGAATGCAGAAAAGCATATAGCAATTGAAAAATTCATAATTTACTATTATATGCAGGATATACAGTATGTCATTTGTCACATAATATCTAAGTTTAGACACCCTTTAATGACTTTGAATAACCCTAACATATGTAGAAAACAATTCAGAGTAATTTGCATGCAGTGAATATCTTAGGTTGGGGAAATAATTTGTAGATGATGGTGAAGTTATAATGGTGATATAAATGTGTGAAATATATGTGGGTCATAGAAAAATATGTACAGCTCATGCTGGACTCTACATGAGTAAGCTCTACAATATCAGCATTTTTCTGGATATGCTCTTTAGCGCCTGGCTTCATACCTCTGTATATCTGCAGGGATTACCAATGCCAAAGTGCATCATTGCTGTTAAAATAAATGTCATAATATTTACAATACCTTTAACATCTTTCTCTCAAGTGACAATGTAACACACTCTTTTGGCAAACATGGATGATTTCATGCACTCTGGAGATTAACTTGCCTGAATAGCCCACTGGTTTGGAGCCTTGATGCAATGGACATAACTCAAGCTGAAAATCTTTACTTGAATCCATTGAAATAGGCAAGAAAGCCTCTATACTGTACCAACACATGATGCTGTTGAGTTTATGTAATAGTCAAAGCTTATAGAGATATGTTTACCTGCCAATACTTTGTAAGTTGCACAGGGGAAACAAATCACTTTGTTGAGAAGATAAAAGGTCCAAGAAAATGTATCATTCCTTTGAAGATATAGTGCATAATGTATTCATTTGATTTGAATGTTAAAAATCAGATACATTTACGTTCAGTTTGCAGCACATCTGATGGATGTACTTACCAAACTGAGTATGACCTGCAGTAAATGTTTTTTTTTTTTTTTAATTCTCCAATGGAACTTAAGTGATTAAAATATTAAAATTTCTAGTGCGTATACATAATAAAGGAGACTTAGTGAGACCAAACTTTTAAGCTGTAAAGTTTTCACATTTATTCCCTCAAACGGTCCTTGGCAAAACATCTCTGGTTTGTGGATGCTTTGGGAAATGAATCTATGTTGCATTGTAATACAGACCTTATGACTGATAAATGCAAACACACATCATAGGCTTCCATAGTATATTTTAGTCCGTAGCATACTATTTGAAAAATGACAATAATAATATGATGAAAAAGAGGACATCATAATTTTTGTCTATTTCAGCTGGTCTCTTCCTTTAAAAGGAGATTTTTAAGAGAATGCAAGACTTTGAGCCTGTCCAAGGCGATGGGTGCTTGGATTTGTGTAGTTGATTGGCTGTGACATGTGCAGTATTGTAATATGAGAGATTAGTCTCTTAGAGTGAACAGGGGAACATTCTCCCCTCATTGGGCCTTCTTGTCATGTTTGTCTATCTCCTGCTGAGAAGCTATCATAGAACAACCAGTGTAAAATAATCATATCCTCTTTCACTCGCTCAACAAAGACCAGCCACTGCCGCACACAGGAAATCAGACACACGTGTTTTTCCCAGTGTTCACGAGAGTGTAAGCACTGTCCAGAACCGTGTAGAAAGCATTATAATTCACCACACCAGTACTCAATGAAAGCAATGCATATTCAGAGTTTTCAATTACTTCTGCAAATGTATGTAGATTGTTCTGAAAAAAGCCAGACCTTCAGAAAATAAGCTGGATGTTAAAATAGTGTTGATCCAAAACAACAAAAACAGAACTGAATTGGTTCCGTATTTAGTAAATGATATCAGTGTAAAATTACATTTTGGTTGCATTACATTGTGAATGGATGTTTAAAGCTGTAAAATTCCTTTAGTAGCTTGCTTACACACATGTATACTGCAATCATTTTTAGGTATATCAAAAACATTTAATTCCTATTTATTATATTTATAATATTATGCTGTAAATTTTCCTTACAGGAAAACAGACTACAATGAATTATTCCATGCTTTTCAATTTTAATGTCAATAAGGAATTACTCAGTATAATTAGTTTAACCAATACAGTTTGATATAGATGGTTTAACTAGTAAGTGTATTCATTGTAATACATACTTATGTTGATGAAGTCAATTAATAGAAAAACAAACAAACATCTGAACATGTTTGATTTTTTTAGCTGCATAAACTGCAGTTGTAAAATACATCTGATAGCAGCTGGGGAAGTAGAGATTGCAGCTGTCAAAGGAGACCAAAAAAAAAAAAAAACTAATGGCAAGAAAGAAATTGCGTTCATGCCTGAAAAATGAAAATACTACACTGTACTGTCACAGAAATATGGATTGGCAAAGTCCAGAATCTAAACAGTAATCAGTGGGTACAGCAAAGGATTCAAATGGAATTGTCCAGAAAAATGGATTGTCAAAGAATGGAGACAGCCTTGTCCCGGAACATTTGTGGGGAGGGTGTGTTGCGGGGGCGGGGGGTGTATTGGCCTGGAGCTAGAGCGGAGGGGCGGGGGGGTGTGTTGGAGGGGAAGAGGATTAAACATCCTTTGAGGACATTTTACAAGCCCTTTATTCTAACTCTATTCAAGTTATCTTTTCCTTTCTTCATACAAATATATCATTTTTATTAATGCTGCCTTTTATGTAACTTTAAAAAAACCGCATACATTTAATAGGAATTTGCTGTAGATCAGGATGCTGTTTATGAGAACTGTTTCTCATCCTTTTTATGCAGTTAGTTAAATAGGCCTTTTTGCCTGGAAGCTGGAGTTGATGACAGCGTGTTAACTCCATCTTTGTCTTCAAAAGTTTGTCTCTAAGTTACATTACTTTGCAGTGTCAACAACAAGACATTTTAACTCTATGAATTCCAGCTAATATTGTAAACCCTGTGTACCTGGTCGGAATAGCATTAAGAAGGTGTGGTTGTATCCTGTGGGATTTTCACTTTGACAGGACAGACAGTTCTGTGATGCAGCCTTGTTGTGTGCGGGTGTTGGGGCACACTGGAAGTGACCATGTTTCCATAATCCTCCTATATATTAACATAAAAATATGTTCCTTTTTACCAGGAAAAGACAAGCTTGTACACATAATAAAAAATAGTGTGCATGTATGGTATGGTAGCTGGGATATCATCATATAAAGAATCCCCCCCCCCCCCCCTCACCACCCCCCAACTCCTCCCTCCCCCACACAGGCCCCCTCGCATCCCCCACCACCCCCCCACCAAGCCAGGCATTATGAGCCTTACTCTGCCCTCTGGATACGAGGGCATTACGGACTTCAGCATGGTCCTTTCATTGAGGAAATGCAATGGGAGTCTTTTGTGATCCTTTTGAAAATAAAATGACGCACCCGGGAACACTGAAGACTGAACAGGGTCATTCAAATGACCTTGTCACCTGAGGAGATCAGAGAGTGAAGCGTAATTCATGGAACAATCAAATTAGAGCATCCCGAGGGCAGGGATTCTCCCGGAGAGAAATAAATAAATTGATCAGTCTACAGCTATTCGCAAAAGGATCAGGACAAATCAATTCACATTCTTAACAACTGGGTTACATCAATATATGAGCACTAGCAGTTTACAAAAGTTTTGTGATTTTGATTTGTTTTACACTTTCAGTTTTGCTTAGTGATCCATTTTGTGTGTTGTGGATTAATATTGTGCAAACATGAAAAGGTTTGTTTCAGCTAGCTAAAGCGAGCAATTATGCATGAGCCCATATTGTTACAGAATTGTACCTTATAAGACCCCTTACTAAAACCATACAAAATTAAAGAACTTAATAAAATAAATAAAAATAAAGCAGCATCTTCAACTTTTTATAGTTGGTTTATTGTTCTCAGGTTTCTCCTTAGATTTCACACAGTTCTCCAGTACTTTTTTTGTTGTTGTCTGTTTTCTTCTTTGATTTTATTTTTCTTTGCCATCGGTTTGGAATGCACAATGCCATTGGTGAGCCTGGGCTCAATGCAGTGTTCTCTGAAGTGCGTGCTGACAGCTGGTGCTTCTTTTCCCTCTTTAATTCACCAGCCAAGCTACATAAGCCTTGTGATGCAGTGGTACAATTCATACACAGCCAATACAGACAGACTTGCAGGATCCTCAGGTGCGTGAAGGGGAGGGTGACACCCACCAAAACTCTCCCTCCCAGGGTGACAACATCACCAATGACGTCTCACCCTGTGGGAAGGCCACCTACAATCAGCAAGGAGATGGTTCGATTTTTAAACCAGTACGTTAAGATGCTGGAACCTCATTTCTTAGCCAGTATCCCAAGACTCCTGCTTTTCGCATGCCAGGGCCTGCAGTTTGAGCTTCAGTTCCGGGGACAGCCCGTCACCAGCCAGCGCTTTATCTGAAAAATAAAAGAAAATGTATAAAGACAAGAAACAGAGAAAAAAAACTGTTGGTGAATTATTTAATCTCAAGGATTTAAGCCATATCCCTCTTAAAATTAGTAGCCAGCCCTCCACAGAGACGGATGACTGAAGTTTTGTACATTTTGTAATTCCATCGGTTTTAATGTGACTGTCTTTTGCTTCCTGAGCTCTGTGAAAACATCCAGTCCATTTTGGGCAACTACAGAAAGTATTGTCTGTTGCTAACTTCAAAGCCATGACAACAGAGGGTCTTCATCTTGCAAACTGCGGTATACTTTTTAAAGAACTGGCAAATAACCCACCTCCTCAACAGTTTCATACGATAACAAAGGTGTCAGCCTTAAAGTAATGAATTGAACACATTGAACATTTTAGTGTTGCTGTAGGATTGCATTGCCATGCAAACAGAACCCAGGAACTCCCATCATAACATTTTTTTATTTTTTATTTATCAAAAAGGCATTACTTCATCAGCCAGGTATGAGGAATTCCGATAAAAGCTGCTTTTTGATTCCTTGATTCCACTAATTTTTCATGAGTCTCCCTTAGCTGGATAGCCCTTGGTAAGTGCCCTTTAGATTGTGGTGTGAGATTGCGCCCCTGAAATGAGACTCTTTCCCTCCCTGCAGGCTGACCGGTATGAATCTGCCTTCCCCCGTCATCAGCAGCAAGAACTGGCTTCGACTGCATTTCACATCTGACAGCAACCACAGACGGAAAGGATTTAGTGCCCAGTATCAAGGTAAAGGGTTAGTGTGTCTGGGTTTGGGGTTTCTGAGCAGATGTAAAAGCTCTCTGCAGTAATGCGGGAGACATTTCAGTAGAGCTAATGCAGGACTCCTTGCCTTTTTCTCCTGCCTTGCTTTACCCTGAGAGATAAAAACCAAGCCCCGCTCTTTGGGCTTCTCGATTCCTCCGAAAGAATGTCTGATGAAATCTGCACAGTTCTGTGGCAATAAGTGTTTATTTATTTATTGTTATCATGACTATTTTTTATTGAGTTTATTTCTCAGAAGCGTGAACATGAAACACAACCCCGGTTTTTAAAACTATTAAAAAACAATAGCTATTTTAAATAATTATTATGTACTGTTCCAAGTATTATATCCACGTGCCCTTCTTTAGCACATTTTTGTAATGTACACCATGCTCAAATTCTGACACAGTTGTTAAGATGAGTTTTGACTCAACAGGTTTCATTTATACTATAGAAATATGGTAGGTGGTACTGCCTCTGCGCAAGTGATACACATTTTATTGAAGTTTTCATATTTCAAAATACAGTATTACACATGGAAGTACACAGGAAGGGGTATTTGCTTCTGCTGACTGTGGCATCACACATCAATCAAACCTGTATCAATTAGGACTGTCGACTGATTGATTACAAATCGCAAATCATCACACTATCAATTAAGTACCATTTTAATTGCAGTAGCATTCTAACACTTTAAATTAGGATGTTTGAAAGTAAACAACTGACTCACATTTAAATGAATCGCTTGAGTAAACGCATAGCCATAACATTAGCATATACATTATAGCAAGTTGTTTCTTACAACCACCCATGTATTATCTTGTGCTAAAGAAATGAATGCATAAACTCTATACTTTCATGCTGCTCTATTGGATTTTCATTATTTACACAGCATGCTTTTCCTGATTAATGTTTTAAAGGTGAAGGGTACACACACTAACACATACTGAGGGTTTTTTTCCTTTTTAAAAATTTAATAAACCAGATTGGAGTGGAAGTCTGGCATTGCTATTTTTTTATTGCACCTCACTACGAGTGACTTGTTTTATAATTTTGAATGATCAAAAAACATTTTTTGAACTGTAGTTGCCAAGTGGCGTGCCAAATTTTGCGAATATTTTAGCAAAAATGCAAATAAAGACAACATGTGAATCTTTTAGATGCAACAAACTGAATGTAGAATACTGTATGGTTTAGTGTCAATTGTTGAGATGTCTCAAATGTCATTTAGTTTTAATGTCAATATCTGCCCCTGCCTGGAATTGACTTTTTCTAACTTGAAATCTATCCAACAGTCAAACAATCCATCAAAACCTGACTGGTTCAGGAACACCCACCTCACTAATAATTAAAAGTACTCTGATTAAAAAGCATGCCTTCTACCAACGCAGGATTCTGACTCAATAAGCACACTGCATTCACGTTATTGTGAATGAACTTGCTTGTGTTATATTTCCATACCAGTTCTACACCCATATACATAACACAGCAATTGCCAATTTGCATGTATGCTTAATGAAAAAATAAACCATTGCGTCACATGTCAATATTTTAGGTAAACTGTCATATTTAAATATCTCTCTCATCAAAAAAGTATTCAGATTTAGCTATGCAAGGAGGGGGTAGCATTCTAAAAAAGGCTGTTCATTTCACCTTTGCATTTCAGTTGTCTCTATGCATTACAGAAATACCATTGATTAAATTATATGTGGAGTTCAGAAGGGTTTAAAAGCCAAACTGGCTCCAGCCAACGTAAGTGTCAGGCTGCGAGTCTGGAGCTATGACTGCTGGGATTGGGAGCCAAATGTAATCAGGCTCCATTCAGCGACATCAGCTTGCTCTTTCAATGCCGCGGTGTTTGTTGTAGTGTTGGAAGCAAGTGGTACATTATATTTCCCTTGCCCTTACCTGTGCAGACATTTATGACCTGTCCCCATTATACATGCAAGAGCTGTCTGGATTGTGTCTTAGCAACACTGCTTCAGGCTGCATTAAGAATAAAATAAATAATAAATAATTACTGGACTATGTGAGAGGGAATGCTGATATTTCACCTGCCATAGAGAGCAAAGGTGTGTGAATATGTGAAGGGAATTGTGGGAGAATGCATACTCTCTAAATAAACAAATAGAATATCATGTAACAAAAATATGAAAATTCATTAAAACAGCATTATAACCTGGCGTGTATCTATATAAACAGCACCCTCTATTGAAAGGAAGAATATTCTCCTTTCGTAGTTTTTCCCATTGAGTATCAATGCATGGAGGAGGTCGAGAGGCGAAAGTTTTCCCTTTCAAGGGCTCTGACTGGCTGGGGTTGGCATCGACTGATCCAAGGCTATTTTTTGTTGGTTTAGCACACAATGGTGAAGAACTGGTAGGCAGAGCTGGTCACGGATTACACAGACAGGCTAACCAAATTAAGTTGAAGGCTTTATAAAATACACTTAAGGGAAATTGTTAATGGGGTCTTCATTGCTAATGCATGAGCTTTTTGATACACAAGTATCGTTCCACAACTTGGAATAGCTGTTTATTGGCAGCATGCTAGAAATTACTGGAGTTAGCCTCTAGGCTGAAACCTGACGTGGAATTACCATATATGATATATAAATGTTATTGAAATACATTTAAAAAAAAAAAAAAAGAAGAAGAATCCTCCCATACACAAACTGTGGCAGGAACACGCTCGGTGTTGCGCAACACCCCTACCTTCCTCCACCTTTGTGGTACCAGCTGGTGTGGTAGAACACGATATGGCTACAGCCTTGCCCTCAGCTGAATTTTCTGACTTGTTACATGAATGCACCATAACGCAATTTCCTGCCTTTCCCAACAGTGAAAAAGGCCATTGAGTTGAAATCCAGAGGGGTCAAAATGCTTCAGAGCAAGGACACAAACCACAAAAACACAGCGTGTAAGTATCATTTCACCTCTATTTACTGTCTGAGCAGGGCCTCATAATAAGTCTACAGCAGTTGTGTGTGATAAGGTTACATATTACTGGATACTGCTTTACCGTGCCCTTGTGTGCAATTGTGCGGGTGTTTATCAACAGTATATCAAAAATATAATAAAATATTTGAAGTTTCTGCTGGGAGAAAAAAAAATGTTGTGCCTAATTTAAAAGAGAGTTGTGTGTTTTGACCGACAGTGTGAGTGAAGAAAGTCATTTCTTCCAGGGGTAATTTGTAAAGGTATAGGCCTTGGGTTGGCATCTGGTGGCCCACGGGAAAAATCTAGCCCGCCAGCAATATTTTTGGCCCACTAAATCCCCCAACAAAAAAATATATATATATTTTTTTTGTAAAATTAAAAATGAGGTAGCATAGACAAAGCAGCATTCCCCCCTGGGTTAAATGGTGGATCAAAATCTGATTTTTAAAATGAATATAAATTGACATACACATAGCTATAACTTATATAAAATCTTTGATTCTAGTGCTTGCTATTCAATGTTAATGCATAGTTATTCTGTAAACCCTGCTAAGCTGGTCATTGGAGCCGTGTTTCACGTTCCGTCTGTACTTCGTATATGAAACACAGGTCTCGCCAAGTGTGCCTGTGAGGCTTGCTGTGCCTTGTATTATTTCACCTCTCATGTTTGGATGTAGTGATTCACAGTCTAGAGACAATTTTGCTAAATATTGTTTATTAAAGGAAGTTCAGGCTTTTGTCATATCCTTCAAAATCCTCATCATGGTAGTGGCTTCTCAAAGTTTGGTGGAAACAGAAATGAGAATGAATTCAGGGAACTAGTAATATTTGTAACTTGGGTCCATTATATAATGTTTAATTAAAGTTTGTATTAAATATAAGCTTATTTATTATTTAAACATTATTATGTATTGTGTTTATGTCTTTATTGTTTGAACTGTTTTTTTTCCAGAAGGTCTTTGTTTTTTTAAATATCCCTTTAATAAAATACTATTTCCGTATGACACGTTGATTTATTTAATAGGAAGCGGAGTAGGGAATTTCTTGTCTCACAGCAAGTTTAATTATGTTTGTAATTATTTCCATTCTTTGCTTCATCAAGTGTGTTCTATCGTGATTAGCATCACAAAACAGACTCTGTAAGATTCACCTTTCTGCCATGGTTACACTCCATCTCTAAAATGTCAATTTTGTGTTTAGTTGGCATTGATCAAGGTTTCTTTCCAATAAATAACCAAATGTCAGCATCCAAATGAAATACTTTGAAATGCTTTCTGTTTTTGTAGTATTTTTATTTATTTATTTTTAAGAGGTGATCACATTTAGTGTTTTGGTTAAGGATAAATGTTGTAGTCTGATATTGGCTCCCCTGTGCTGAATTGCTGGATGCCTTTGGGTGGATTTGGAGCAGAGAGATGGGTTTTTTTTCTGCATAGAGACAGCCTCTGATTCTCACATGGGACAATGAAAGCTGTTTCATAATTTAGGATGCTTGCAGCCAAATACTTTCCGCATGGTTTAACTTCAGGTCAATAAGGGTTATATTGAGTTTTAAGTTTGCTCAAGTGTGGTGCTACTAAGCCATTTGGTGTATTGTGTGCCTTTTCATGAATAATTGGCAGCCACTGAGCTGACTGTAGGTGATGGCGTGTTGTTGTGTGTAGAGTGATGTAGTGGGGTGTATGTAGCCTTAAGGAGCCAAAGGTGTGTTTCAGCTTCTTTAAGCATTTGTCCTGCTTTGTTTCTGATGTGAGAAGTAGCCGACAGGTATGTGGTTTCTACAAGAAAATACTGCCGCAACCTCTAAGATCACTGGCTTCTGCCTTCTGAGTTAACCCCTTGATCGCACCGGCCAGAGTGGGCTTATTTGGATTCATTCCGCTTTTTGGTTTTTTTTTTCTTTGTGAAATTTTCAGTCAATCTGGTCACACTATACACTGTTTGAAAAAAACTCACGATTCTACCTCAATGGACTATTTTATGATGCCAATGTTTTAGCCACAACAGTTCCTTATTTTGTAACATGTGGGATGGCAAAACAAGCTTGGGGTTATTCACCTTCTTTGTGTTGTGGAAATCCACAAACACAAATCATGATAACCTAAGTATGCTTTTCACAGCAAGAATCTAGCTGACAAAATCCACAGAAATTTTAGCTCCAAAATTGTGCCAAGTCAGAGAAACATTGATAGAATGTGCATTGTTTACTAGCAATTCTCTGGAGGAATTATCATTGTTGTCTGTTTTGGCATTGCATGCACCCTGGCTCTAACCTAGCTAGCAATGAGGAATGGCTTACATATGATGTGTCTTATGGATATGAATGTTAATGAATGCAGGATACAAGCCCACCCTGTCCTTGTCTGCTGAACAGCTCATGGTAATCTAATAGTGCTTATTACTTATTATATTGGTTATACTTGGGTTAAAAACTTGAAAGAAATATTAAGGACACAATCAGTTGTCACTTCTGGATAACATAACCACAATTTGAAACCAATATCCTGGACCTTTAAATAACATCGGCAGCTGTAGTATATGCCATGACGTTGATTGTCAGCTGTCATTTTGTTAATGTAAAAGCATTATGTGGCTACCTCTTTCTGCCAGCATTGCTATAGGCTTTTTATGTACAAGCACATGCACATAATAGTGTCAGACAATCACCAGTGCACAAGTGAATACCAAATATCTAATAAAACTCTTGCTGATTTCTCACTTTCTTTCAATTCCTTCTTCATTTCTACATTTCTGAATCTTTCAGCATGACCCGTCCACTTTGAGTCTGTTACCTCGCAAATAATCTCGCAGGAAACACAGCAAATGAATGTAAGAACCATAATACTTACTCAGGGTCCAACATGGATCCCAAGTGAGTATTGTTTCTATTTTACACATAAATACATTGGCAGAGTAAAATCTTCCATTTTGATGCCTGAACACGTGTACTACCACAGTAAAATATTATGGACGTTAGATGCGAATAAATCATGGAACTATTTACAATAACTGCACCCGCACAAACACCCATAAATATTCATTCACACACAAAGGGAATGCAGGGAAGATAGTGAATAGCTCTCATGTTCTTGCTATAATTGCTGACACATTCCTGCAAAGACCCTTCTAGGTGTTCTTGTTTTAGGGCTGGACTGCTGCCACTGAATCCTAACAACAGAAAGATAGCCTGACAGCATAAATTACTTATTAACAAATTAAACACACTTGCTAATTAACTTAATGGTCATTTTATATGGCTTGCAGGTGACAGCTAAATAATAAAAATAAATATTTTCTTATTACATTTCAAAAAATAAATAAAAACTGAATTAGAATACTCTCTGATTTTATTGCATCGCACGTGTATATTTTTGCATGGATTTCATTGTTTTTCTTCTGATCTCTCTTACAATGAACCTTAACTGTGTCAGAAAAGGGAAGAGTTCACAGTAAGTTTCTCTCTCTCTCTGTCTTGCTCTCTCCCTCCCTCTCCTGTGGTCAGTAAAAGGTGATGTGTTGACAAGTGCTGAAAAGCTTGAAGATACTTTCTCAAATATGGTACAAGGGCATGTCAGGGTGAGCAGTGTGCTGGGTTTGTAGGAAATCAAATTATGCAGAGCAGTATCATATAATAAAATAGAATCACAAACTATTGGTGTGTCTTTGCTGATACAACTAACCATGTACCTTAGGGCAGTAAAGAGCACTGCTGAAAATCAATAGCTATCCCATTGTGTTGGGCATCAGTTGGTTGTGCAATTAGTTTAGACATAAGTCTAACACAAGGTTAAAAGAAGATTATTGGTTTAAGTATGTATTTATCGTCAAGTCTAGGAATTTTGTAGTATGATAAGCTAGCCCTAAACACAAGTAGCATCATGTTGGAATTCATGGAACTTGGATGACAAATCCAAAGATGAATAAGTCTTTACTGAAATCATCTAGCAGTGGCTAAATTTCATAAATGAGTGCACCCTTTAGTAGTGATTAATTTTAAATTCAGATACCTGCCACAAGAAATTTGAGGAGAAACCACAGTTATTACAGGAAAGCATATGGGGGGAAAAGACAAAAAAGGATATGAGGAAGGAATACTTGAACTTTGAATACATTTTGAAAACTGTTTAACAGTCATAGTGGGCAACGTGTGATGAACACATCAAAAAGAAGGACACAGCAGTTGATCAAATGGAAACCGAGATGGTCACGCATACCACACATTCTTGCCGAACATGTATTCTAACCCCGGGGTTGAAATCTACATCTTCGTAACTCTTCATTTTCAGTTTGGTCAAAATGTCTGAAGAAGTGCAAGTAAGAGTCCTGGATAACATTCTTGGAGAGAGTCTTTTTGAAAAAAAAATGGACTGTTGCGTTTTACCAGGTTTCATTTTTATATTTTTTTGGTATTCTTTTTTCCCCAGTTTTTTCAGCATTTGACGCAATTCAGAGGATTGTGCTGACAGGCCACTGAGTCACCCACCACCAACGAGTAATCAGACATGGCTAGAACACCACTTAGATAATGAGTTCAAACATGCTAAGGGGCAATAATTTAATTCCGGGTATTCTTAATAGTGCCTTAAAATAAGATGAATTGTGCTGTCTTTTCCTGTTTCATTCAAAACCTCTAAGCCATGTATGCTTGTTTTAGATTGGTGCGATGGCATTACTGGGATGCCAGGCATAAAAATGAGAGTGAACATGCTTTATTAATGGGAGCTGTACTCCAGCATTATCGAGCTGTACATAAAAGTGCAGACAGCTAAAGAGGGAGGTTCTAACAGGCCTTTCACCTGCTGGGCACAACCTCAGTCTCTGTCGAACAAACAGATATGCAGCACTGTATTGTTAGGATTGAATGTTCTGTCCCCCTACTGTTAGGGCTAAAACACTCTAATTTGATGTGTGCATTGGATATTCATGAATGGGCATGACCCAGGTAAATACTATGAAAATGGATGTGTTGTTCAGTAATGTAGCAACGAAACATCATGTCAGAGGAATGTGGAGAGGACAGGAGGACTAAAGAACCACAGGAGTTGACAATTTGGTTAGTCTATATAGTATCCGTAGTTGTACATATGTGGGGATTATTCAAAGCTCACGAAAGGCCGTTGTGCTCAAACCGAGCTGTCAGTACACGGAGAGAGCTGTTGGGAGAGCGGATGATCCTGTGCTCTAAAGGTGAGGAAGCAAACTCACACTGTCAGGGCAGCAGTCAGACGGAGACGAGCAGGGAACGGGGACCGCGCTGCAACCTTTTCAGTCCCTTTCACAGAATAGCCCTGAGCCCTGATTCCTGTCAACACACAGTGGGCCCATTTTGAAGTGGAGTATACATTTCCCATGTGGACGCAATCCATAAAAAAAGGTCATAATGAAAGTTCACTGACTGCTACCATTTACATTTTCGCTGATTTTTCCTTTCTGTTGTGGAACAAATGGCATCGGCTATTTATAGCTTCTTTGTGTGTGTTGTAGAAAAACGAACAAAAAAAAAAACATTGATCCGCATTGGTTTTGTTCACCTGGTGTACAGTATTTATTTATATGTAACCGCGCTTAAAGCAGAGGAATGATGGAAGTACGCAGACATGAGGAAAAAAAAATAAAGTAAAATGTATTTGTAGTGTCTAGTGTCTTGTGCATTTTTTTTTTTTTAATTTCAGGAACATTAACAGTTATAATAATTGAGCAAATCAGTATCCCTTCACTGGTGATTTATTTATGCCCTGTCATTATTTAAATTAAATGTTTTAGCAGCATGACAACTGTGAGGTAAAACAACTGGATAATTAAGAACAGTTTGGTGTGGTGAGGATAGAGCAGGTGAACATATCTGACTGCTGAATGGCAGTTGCAGTGTAAAACACCGGTGGAGTCAACTGGAACTCAGGTTCTTTATAGTTTTGCATTAATAGCAACAACAGAAGATTCTAGTAATCTTTCAATGACATGAAATGAGGATTTATTGCTCTAGTCCTCTGTGTATACAGTTCGCTACTTTTGTCTTTTCTTTTCAGCGTTCTTTTCTGTGGGTGTAACGTTTCTCCATGTCAATACTGTATAGCTCACTGTCTTTTGATGAAAGTAATCAAGGCTCTACACAGCCTTTAAACATACCCAGTGTGTCTTTTGCCTCATGGTACAATGTATTGATTTTTGTTATAATGCACAATACTGTATATAAATGGATCATTTAATCTGTGATTCTTAACTTATTTGGAATTTACTGGCTAGTATACCTTTGCTTTTTCTGCAAAAATGGTTTACTTAATTTAATCAAAGTGATACATTTCTTTTCCTGACTAGACTTATGTTGGTTTATGGTGTTGAGAAATATCTTGTGTTTGCTTTGAATGGGATAGCCTAATAGTATAACCTACATTCCTGTTCTCCCTTCCTCCCTTTGTCATCGCAGTGAGCCAAGGAGGAATGGCAGCAGACATTTGTCCGGATCCCGGAATTCCTGAAAATGGGAAAAGGATAGGCACAGATTTTCAGTGGGTCCCTCTATGCTCTTCCATCTGTGTGGGCATTGTGTTGCTGTAATGGGATCCGCATGGTGCTATTTCAATCAGAACTGAACCTGCTGGGTGGCGAAGGCATATTTAAACCCCTACTGCTATGCCATCACCATTAGGGACTTCAGTTGCATCCACTCAATAGGTGATCAGTGCCACTCTGTGTAAAACCGCTTCAGCGAGCCTAAAGTTCATTACTTGTTGGGTAAGGAGGCAAAGAAACATTTGTATGAAAATGAAGCTGCACTTCCAATGAGTTTGATCCCCAACTCTGACATCAGGAAAGAACTTTCACCACATCTGCATCTGAATCGGCCAGAAATGTAAAGTAAAAGCGTAAAGGAACTGGGCATGTGTGCGCATGAGTGTGTGAGTGTTTTTGTGTGTGCATGCATGCGTGCGTGCGCATGTGTGTGCATGCATGTGCACGCGTGCGTGTGTGAGCGCATTTGTGCATATATATGTTTGGATGTGCGGGGTTGCCGATGGCACACTGAAGTACTCCTTTTCCCCCTCTCCCACAGGGTTGGTGCCAGCATCCAGTTCTCCTGTGATGACAGCTATGTGCTTCATGGCTCAAAAAGCATCACTTGCCAGAGAGTGACAGAGACTCTGGCTGCGTGGAGTGACCACAGGCCAAACTGTCGGAGTAAGTGTGGGTTCAGGGAGGCCTTCCTGCAGCTAGACACTTTCTGTAAGGACATTGTCACATCTCATTAGGAGACATGCAGGCCACATGCTACGGTGGTGGGAAAATTAATAAGAGAATCTTTTTTTTAAAAAATCATATACATTCTTGTGATGTGAGAATTAGGCCAAATATCAAATTTTTAAACATGGTGCAGTTTTTCTTGGCATTTATGTGCTTCCCCCCCAATGTATTGCAGATCTTCACACATTTAAAATGTTCACACTTTTTACCTCAGGGAGGGGGGGGGGGAGGTATTGGTGAGCTTCATGTAACACACCAGAGAAAGTAATTTACTAACTCGCACAGTTAAATCACCTCATAACAGCTACACCTCCCCTGAGATTGTCTCACAGGAAGCGAGTGACTGCCAAGCCACTAAATAATTGTAGTAAATATGATGGTCTCTCATAGATACAGTTACTCCCACTCAATTTAGAATTGACTCTTCTACAAAACAAGTTGGGCATTTTGCCAACAGACCACCGATAGCTATTTAAGCACTGTTGTTAAGAGAAAAGACAAGCTTCTCTATGGCCATGATTCAGTTTTGTCCTTAATTTTGACTCATAACTGAATTAATGTGTTAGTTTCCTTTTTTATTTTTATTTTTTCATATTATTTATGAGTTAATTTTGGTGATTAATTAGGTGAACTCACAAAATTGTGTTTGTGAAGAGAAAAAAAACAAAAAAAACATTTCCATTGAATTATAAGTCAATGTTAAGGACAAATGTTAATTGCACCTTACACAAGGATTATGGAAAAACAGTACTCAGCACAGAGGGCATTCTACAGCATTAATTTGCAAATTTGCAGCTCTGGGAGTTGGCTAACTAATCAAGTGCCTCCGATTCTCTGGGGATTCACATTATCAACAGTCGCAGCATCTGCATTCTGGACGAGTAGTCAGCTCCAGAAAGTACAAAACATGTTAAAATGTGATGCAAAATATCCAATAATAGTAGCTTGTCAGTGGTGCACTTAAGGGTTTGAGTCCATACTTCAGAAAATAATGGCGATTACAGAAGCAGCTGCCTGGGAATGATTGATGGTAACATGTAACATGGATTTACTTGTATGGAATATGTAGAAACTAGCAAGCAGCACTATGGATAGATAGATGAATACTGGCTTAAGGTGAAACATGGCGAGACATAACTTTCAAAGGCAGAGAGGACACATTCCTCCTGATGACATTAATCAAGATGAAATAAGGCAGAGTATCAGACCTCGGGAAGAAAGAGTAACCATGTTTGACAATCCCTGTGCACGATTCCTGCAGAGTCCTGATTGATCCAGACACCTTTTGTCTCAGCATCGCCATGGAACCCCTTTAAGAATAGCACTTTAATTATTCCCCCCCCCCACTCCATCCTCCCCTTTCCTGCAGATGAGTAACAGGTCGTGGACATAAAGTAGAAAGTAGAAAACACTTTAACCTGTGTGATTTAATATCCACGGCAGGTTCTCAACACCCCATTTGAATTTAACGGACAATGATCTCCAGCGATTATTTAGAGCTAATTATAGAATGTGTTTTCTGACCTGTAACAGAAGAAGGTGCTGCTCGCTTCTCTGTGAGGGGATTTTTTTAGAGGTCTTGCATTCTGCAGGAAGTAACAGGCTTCCAGCCATTGGGCGTTCATGATATAACACGTTCGATACAGTAATTTGTGCAGAATAACAACTCACACTCGACATGCCTCCTGACTCTAGATGTTTTAAATTTACACAAGTCCACTTTGCAGCTGGTGGCACGGATGTACTTTAGCTAATTAGATGAAGGCATTTAAATGCATTGTTTCTTCATTAATTCAGACAGTGTTTCATGTAGAGTGCACACTGTAGGTTCTATTTTAAGGGTGCAAAAAGCCCCTAGCTAGCACGAGAGCAGTTGGTGGAGCATAGCAGTGCAAAGAGGTTTACACCCGGCTCTCAGGCCTGTTTTTAACACTGGCACTGGTGGCTGGAAGGTGGACTGGATCAGAGTTTTGGGGGTGTGCGGTAGTGCATGGCGCAGTTCCTTTTTAACGGCTTTACGGATCTGAAAAATGCCACCGCCACAAACTGGTCTCAGTGGAGAGGCAGTCATGCACCAGCGATACCAGAGTCTTTCCTAGGAGGCGATTAGGAAAGAAAGATACGTTGAGTAGGTTGTGGAGGCATCCACACATACATGCCTCTATAGTGATGCATGCCTCTTTCTTTTTCTGAAACTCAACATGGAACGGCCATTTTGGAATGGCCAATCAATGGTCATAATTATTTTAAATGATGCTAGAAATTATGTCTTACTTATTATGCATTATGTTTTTTTGTGTGCATAAAAAAGTAATAAAGTCATGAAGTAATAATGAAATGATTAATATATTTATTTTGTCTATTTTAACAGCAAGAACATGTGGCTCTAATTTAAGAGGACCAAAGGGATTCATCACATCTCCAAATTACCCTGTCCAGTATGAGAATAATGCCCACTGTGTCTGGGTAATAACTGCTGCTGACCCTGCAAAAGTGAGTTATTTTCATTCTAATTAATCCTGTAGTATTTTGGAAAATAGGCCTTGCTTGCTTCTATCATTGTTTGTTTCTGTATAATTTGTGGGCCATGTGAATCCCTCTTGTCAGTCACAGGAAACTGATGACCAGTCTCTTTGAAAAACATAATTGGAACTGAAATAATGTGCTGTCATATTCAAGTAATAGGGGTGATATACCTTCTGACATACATACTTTCTTATTTCATAGTTCACGTGTTAGGGGGTAGTTAATTAATGACTCAAAAACGACTTATTTATTTGGATTCATCTTGACTTGCTTATTGTCATATATCTTCTTCAGCAGGACCGCAGCAATGCTAATACAGAAGAATGTTGTCAGCACCCTGGTGATGTCTATCTTATATCTCATAAGCCATATCGTATCGTATCATATCAGAACCTGAGCCAGAGGGAATAGAGGGAACTGTGCCCTGACGAAGGCCCATTTTCAGTCTGCCCTAATATTAAAATGTAGCACATTAGGAGAATTATAAACCCGAAGGCTTGTTTATTTGTTCCGGCGGTGAACTTGAACCACAAAATTTAAAAAAAGCTGGATGTATTTCTGTTTGTGTTCCTGTCAAATTTCCTTTCACAGGACCTTTCATCTCTCATCCACATCCATGGCTAGTTAATCAGAGGAAATTAAGAGGTGTAATTTATTTTCCATGAGATGACAGTCTTTCAGTACAGAGAAGAAAGTTGTTGTTCTTAGAGAAATGGCTTCTGTTAGGTCAATAATATTTTGAAGCATTTATCATTGATCTGTTCTGAGATTATTTATGGAAAATGCATAACCATGTACCTTGCTGAAATAGTAAAACAGTCATTTAGAAGATATGTATTTATTTATGTTCTTGCCAGTGCTTATTGTGGACTGGCCACCGTCCTGCCCCCTCTGCCCGTCATGCGATATGAGAATTTATTGTATTATGTGAGTGTTTGCTGGCAGTGGCTTTGTTTTCGGGTAAGCAGGCATTCATTTCATTTTTCCATAAAGAGCAGCTAAGCACTTTCTCACTGCTAAGGAAACTGTTTTTCCATTGCTAATGTTGGCTAGAAATAGCTTCAGTCTACAGGAAGCAACAGAATAATATTTCAATCAAATAGCTGCTGCAATCATTTTAGGGCCCACTTCCTTAACACGATGGCATGGTCTTTTGCATGTTAAAATGTAAAATGCATTAAAAAAACACGTTGCAAATAGATAAGCACACAGTGATCACCCAACACTTGAACTGCAAAGCCCTGTATAAGTGACAGCTGCCTATTTAAACCTTCCTCAACATTTTTCTTGTGAATTTTTTTTTGTTTGTTTTTGTGAAAGAGTGAACCAGTGAGCTTGTTTCTGTTCACTTTCCTTGTTTCGCAGGGCACAGCACTTGGAATCTATTATTTTCTTTTATCTTGCCTGTATCTAGCCCCAGCCTATTCCCTGAATCTGTCTAATTTCCTTGTCAAATGCTGTGTTGAAATGCATAGAACTTTTTGCGGCTTAAGAGCTTTAGGTTAAAAAAACAAACAAAACAAAAAAAAAAACACAGTAATCTTTGACATTTCATGTATTTGTTCATATTGATCTTTGACTTTGAGTAAACAATGCTAGCGTGAACTCTGCTTGTCAGACAGTGCCTCTCCACTGAACTCCATTTTTGAGAAATAGCATCCCAGCTTTCTAATATAAAAATCTTAGGGTCATAGGCAGAAATATATGGTGTGACAGAGCTTTGCTTCTCCCATATCTCAGCACAGTGAATATCCAAACGGGATGGCAACATCATAATTATATGCCTTAAAGGCTTTGTCACACGATAAAGGCGACTAATTATTCTTAATGTAATAAGGTTTTGTTAAGGAAAAGGTCCATTTCAACTTTTTTTATTCTGGCATGCGGTTCCTGTTAAAGCAGCATGGTGTCAAAACAAAGAGGAGGGTGTTGAGTCTATTCACTTGCAGCTTAAACAGTAGACCTGACAGCAGGTTTCAGTCATGGTGACTGCTCTGATTACAGCTGTGATACGGCTATGGACCACAACACCCTGCCTGCAGCCATTTGTTTGTTGTCTGAACATTTCGGTAATAACCCATTTTCCGTTCAGTGGAAATGTGCATTACATTCTGGTGAATATGTAGTCATTACGTGAAATATGTCAGCTATAGTTTTGGTCGTGTTTGTGCCGTTGATGTGTCTGAGATGCATGCAGAAGCCTTGTGCTGAATTATTCTCCATCGTTAAACTCAACCTTCCCTGCAACTTGTGTAATCATTTTGAATCCGGATGTAAATAACAAATGAAAATAGTCTAGTAAAAAACAATAATAAAATCCATCAGTGCGTCTTTAACTGACAGATATCTTTGCAAAACTATTTTCTCATGAAAATTATCCTGGCAAAGCTTATTTGTACCCAGGAATTGTCCCACATTTATAATGTTTTTTGTCCCACATTGTCCCACATTTAGAAGTATTCCCATAGTTTGAAGTGGTCTGTCACCTCTAATGTTTTGTTGGCAGCCTCATTATTTCAAACATGACTCCTTATCAAATAACAGCTCTATTTTTTTCTCTTGTTGAAAAAAAGCATATCTATGGTTTCATTGAATCCAATGATAACTAATATTTAAGTTAGAAGGACTCTTCATATGTAACAAAACCCTTTGAATGAACATATTTTAAATAAAAAGGAATTCATGAAGGGACTGACTTACTGGAAAACTAAGTTGCTGTTGAAAGTATGCAGTGGTGGGGACACTGTGTTGTAGGAAACACCAAGTTTGTGATAACATGTTAAAAGTCAAACTAATTGACCCATTGTGGCCAGAAAACAATCCCATTCATCACAAAGAGCAGGTGCCCTTTCAAAATTCCTATCATGGTTTTCTCAGCCTGCACCAACTAGCCCCTAGTTTATTTGGCTCAATGACTCCCTTCATTTCCACGGCTGTTCTGATACATAATACTGGAGGTGAGGTTGAAGAGAGTTTCCATCATGGACTGCGAAGTGCTTTGCTATCATGAGATGAAAATTCTAAGCAGAGTTAAGCCATTATTATTAGGTCTGCCAGGTTGGTACCTTCACTCCACTCCTCTGAACTGATGAAGGAACAACTTGAACATCTCTACTGCATCGATTGACACCAAACTGTAATCCGGCAAAAATTATAACCCATAGGCATTTTCTACAATACAAACATGCTGTTCTCAGAGGAACTAATGGAGTCAGACGTTTGCAAAGGCTGAACCTTAAATGTCACAGACAATTAACTCCATGCCCTTTGGCTAAGCCCCATTATTCATCACTTCAGGGGAAACATAGTCAACCAGATAACTTTGCTCCCGGGCTGTCTTATCCTATTATCGCCAAACCTGGGCCTTTTCTGGGACCTTCCCTCTCATCAATACCTCTCAGACACACACCAGCCCCTTGGTTTGCCCTTGCAAAGAAAACAATGCCATTTTACTGAACTACAAATACAATGAAAATTGTTTTGTTAAAAAAATGGATGATGAACTTGCCTATACACAACAATCTTGCTGAACTGTTTTCCTTTATAACTTGAACATTTCACTGCTGCGATGCAGTAGATAAATATAGCATAATAGAATAGGCTACCCTGATTATCCAGTACTACTCTACTTTTTTAAATGCTTAGTACAGTGTTCCAATACTGGAAATAATACCATCACTTCATTTTCATGGAGGAACAAGGGATACATATCCCCATCCTGTGTGTAATTTATGCAAGCAAAAAATATGTGTACTATTCATGTCCAGGGCCTCAACATAAAATCTGACAGAACAGTTAGAGATAAATTAGAAGCTTGAGTTTCCAATTAGCACTAGCTAGCTAGTGAGCTGAGTAGAAATGAGGAAAGGGGAGAGAAGTAAAGGCCTTAGAAGAGAGGGTAGCAGGTGACAGCCAGTTGGGGGTATTCCATGAGACTGGAGGTGGAGAAGTCCCTCAGGAAGACCAGGTCCAGCTGTTTCCCTCCTGCATGCATTGGGGAGGTCAGGCATGTGGGAGCAGAGGGAAAATTTCAGGTGACTGGGGGCTCCTCAGCAGAATGTTGAAGTGTCCCAGCATTACCATGGGGAATCAGCTGAGAAGGGTGCCCCAAGAGACAAGGTGGCTTGTAAACAACAACAATGAAAGTTTTAGATGTGTCAGTCACAGCGACAGCATGCAATTCAAATGAAGAGATAGAGGTATGAGAGAGGGGAATAGCAGAATATTTACAGAATGGAGAGTAGGAAAGCAGTTATTCCATGGCTTTGTGGGGGGGTTGGGGGGGTGTTAGGGAGTGGGCAGTGGAGACGTCTGCCAGGGTTGCAGTGTTGTCAGGGGCGATCCAGGTTTCCCTCATGAAGAGGACCTGGAGGAAGAGCAGGTAAGCACAGACTGTAATGAAGTCAGCCTTCCAGGCGTGAAACTGACAGTTCCACAGTCCTCCTGTGACAGATTTTGGCTGAGGGCAGGGAACGGTAGATCAAGGTGGAAATAAAGCCAAGAGAGTCTGTGGCATGGGTTTGTGTCCCATTTGAGATGAAGACAGAAATTGGAAGGAGAGAAGCGGTGTTGTGACTCTGAGGTGCTCTTTCTTGCCCTCAGTAGTCCCACAGGTAGACTACCGTCTTCTGTCCAACCGCAACATTGTCTGAGCAAGGCTGACAGTACAGCTGTTGGTCATTTACAAACACTTGCACATTAAATCATTGCATGCTTTCATAACTTCATTGTATTATATCTGGTATAATTCTGAGCTGATAGTCCTCTCAGTCATGACTTACTTGCTTTGGACACGTCTAAACCAAATTGTTCAATACGAGAGTTTTCCGTACATAGTGTCCCTCAACTGTCCTCAACCACTTGTCTTGTATGTTATTCTTGATTTTGCTTCAGGAGGCTCCCCTGTCACTGAAGGACTCTGTTCTTACAATGACAGGATATTCTGAACCCTGGCCAAAGATTGAGTTTTAAAACTGGGAATACTGTCACTTTCAAATAATGTTTGATCTTCTTTTAACTTCAAGGCAATAAATATATAATTTCCTCATCAAATATATGATTTATGTTCTCTGAAAGAAAAATTGCAAAAGTGGTCCTGGAGTGGAACTACAGAATGATTGTGAGTGCTTTTCTAGTTTGTGATTCTCCTTGGTGAAACTGTCCTCGATACTTCCTTTGATAAATTGGTGTTCAGAGAAAATGGTATTTAACAGTAATTTAGTATAATGAATATCCAGAACAATACTGTGTGCTGACAGATTAGAAGAGGAATGCGGGTTCAATTCAAGAGTTTAGTCTCAGCAAGAAATTAGGACTTTGAATAAAGTTAATCTCAACATAGAATATAATAGGGCATGTGTATAAAACTGGTTATAAATTAAGTTCTTTATCTGCCTGGTGACAGGTGAAATCATGATGCATGTGACCTGTGAACTACAAGCGCATGTTTGCACTCTTCACATATTATTATCGAGAGGACTATTCAACTTGCTGGTTAACTTGAGTCTTATTTAAACTAAATTATTTTTTTATTTTTTAGTATCCTGCATTAAGTTTTGTTAAATTGCTAAACTATATTTTAAATGATTTTAATAATGCTCTTGAAGGCGAAGTGCTTAAAAATTGTTTTTAAATCCCACTGTCTCTTTGTTAGCCCCTACTGTTCGGATGCACTTTACAGAAAAGGATATTGCAAGCTAAGTGCTGAGTGTACTTAGTGGGATTGCCCAGAAAATATGGACATTGTTGGCTTTGTTACAGGAAGACCTGAGCATAAATCTTAAAAGTGTGTTTCAAATGCACTATGCGTCATCCATTGTCATTACTAAGAAATAAAGAAGCAGAGGCAAATGTGGATATTGCAAAATTGCATTTTTATCTTCTGTGTTTATAAGGCTTTTTATGTAAGCATTTAAATAACATTGACTGTTGTAACACTGCGTTGTATACTTTCAAAGTACATTGCCCTCAGTAGTCGCTCAAGAGTTCTAGCAATTTTTTGATGAGTTTGATCTGAAACCCTGAAGGGTGAGCATTTCAAATCTAAACTTGAGCTTCACACAAGAAATGTAATGCGCCGTCACATCTGCTGTCACTGAAATTTATGAAACAAGCAATGTGTGAAAGCTAATCATTTCTCCACAGATTATACTTTATGTTCCATGAGTTAAAAAGAGGGTAAACAAGCACTGACTTGTGTCGTGGTGATGATTACAAATTGTTAATCTATATAGCACTTTATAGTACTTTTTTTTTCAATGGAGGCTACTTGATCTTTTTAGTAAAGGCATTCTCAAAGGATTCAGAGAGTTCAAAGCAGAGCATTATAATTATGTAATTAATAAAATACCAATGTATACATTAGCATACAAATGACATTGCAGTGGCATAATGGAAAATTGGAAATGCCATAAATATAACATGGATATTAAGAGAAAGAAGTCACATTTTAAAGGTGAACTCGATTTGTACAGTAAATGGCTGCTTCATGCACATCCGTTACAGCCCTGAACTGATATTAGGGCCAGTGCATTGAAATAAACACTAATAAATCCTTCTGTAAATTGAATACGTCTTTAAGAAGTGATGCCTAAAGGGAAACTAAGCCCTTCAAAGACACGGGCAGTTACTAATTGGATACAGTGCGTTCTGTGGCAGCAATAGGCTGTATAATATGTGAAGTACTTTTCATTTTCATTTAGTGGCCTCTGAAATTTTGTCACACTGTCCTAATTTTATCCACAGCCAGTCTAAATGCTCCAGGTAGTGTGAAAGAATCTGGTGGCTTTTGGTTCATAGTTTCATTTTCTCTCTTTCCTGAAGGTATTTAAGTGTTTAGACCAGAAAAGGGCCAATGAAAGTGTGGGCTGGGTGCTGGGCTAATACAAAAACTAAAACACACCGGCACTCTTCTGATAAGACCGAACACCCCTGGTTCAGACCATGTTACTGATTGGGAGGAAATGCAATTTTTTCCCCAAAATATATGAGAATAATATTAAAAATACATCCAAGTAAATGTGCTAAAGCAACGCTGAAATGTGGGAAATGAGAAACTCCATAGTTTTCACTTTATGCCAGCATTGCAAGTGTTCATTATTTCCACAAATTTGCAAATAGACATCCTCAACACTACAGGCCTTAACTTTGTCTGCGGGTTTAAATCAAAATGGCTGTCTGCATCTAATTGCCTTCTTCTAAGGCAGTGGTGACCAGCCCTGTTCCTAGAGATGTACCGTCCTGTAGCTTTTTATTCTAACTCTTGACAAAGAACACCTCATTTAACAGCTAGACATCTTGTTGAGCTGCTAAAACTAGGGCTGAAATGAGAACCTACAGAGTGGTAAATCCCCAGGAACAGGATTGGTTACCGGTGTTCTAAGGCATCATTAAAGCCGAGTTTCTTGTTTCTGCTGGATGTTTTCATAACCTTTATATTAATTAATGATGTCCCATGTTAATAGAAACTTTTTATTAATAATAATAATAATAATAATAATAATAATAATAATAATAATAATAATAATAAGAATAATAATGATGATGATGATGATGATGACGATTATTATTATTATTATTATTATAACTTATTAATAATAAGTGCTTATTTGAGAAAGATCCAGGCCTGGACACAGTCTACTTTTGTCCTGAGCTTTGACTTGACATTTTTTTCATATTGGTGATGGCTGACCTTGCTAAACAACTTCAAGCATTAATGCATCTCTGAATTTGCGAGTCAGACAGATGTGACTGAATCCAAGCCCTGGAGTGCTCACCCTCTTGGGATTACATACTGGTTCTCACATCTCAAGCCTAAATTCAACATTTATAAAACAATGCAGGAATACAGAACAGGGAATAAACAATGAAAATGTAAAAAAAAGAAAGAAAACATCCCCCCCCTCCACTCTGTGTACCTATATACTTGCTGAAACATTCATGGCTTGTATTTGCCTGGGATAAAAAAAAGTGCATAAAAATTTGTGCTTGAGCTCTGTGAAAAGAGCGTTTAAAAGAGCTGGCGCCTGAGGACTGCAGCAGGAATAAAAACACTCATCCCTCCTGGGACTGACTGCTCTGCGTCCTGCTCCTGACTTGTTTATGTTGTTGCTATCTTTTTCATTCTTTTAAAAAAAAATCAACCTGAGAGGTTCAGAGAGCATTGGGGAAATCGCTGACGAAGTAACTGTCCAATACATGGTTATGGTTTGTGGCTGTTGTTGCTATTCTGCAGTCCTGTATATTTGAACCATTTTGGTTTCTGGGCCTCAGGCTTATGGTCTCCACCTAATTGGAAAGGATTCTCTAACTCACAGTGTTGCATTTGATGGCTGTTGTGTAGGCTTGTCACGATGTTCGGTTTAACCGGTGGTATACAGTGGATGGCCCTCCACTGGTGAAATTATCTCCACACCATCAATACCGGTGTTTTGTTATTACAATTTTAAAAGAAAAGAAAAAGTAAAACATATTTAAACTTGCATTTGCAGAGCTTCAACGTCAATGTATTTAAATGAATATAAATACATTATAAGGTGTCTTTATCACTGATCAATGAAAGCAATAAAAGAGTTGGTGCTGGGAACTATTGAAAAAACCTGCACTGGCACTGCAGATAGGTCTTCACTTCACATAGCACAAGCAGTTGCCTAGCAGAGTTTTATATTAAGCCGCGTTTCCACCGCAGGAACTTTACCCCGGAACTAGGAACCTTTTGAGGAACTCGGTTTCGACCGCAAGAACTAGGGTCTAAATTAAGTTCCGGGGACTTTATTTTACCCCCAAAAAAGTCCCTGCTCGGGGGGTAGTACGTTCCAAAAGTACCGGAACCTTTGGGGTGGGATGCAAGCGCTGAAAATTTCTGATTGGTTGACTACTTGCAGTGTTTTATTTCAACCGCCATTTTTAAAAATCTGCAGCCGCAAACCGATTTATTTTCATAATAACTTCAAATCAAACTTGTATGTTATGTGGCGCAGTAGCCTACTTTTGGTTATAGCCTGCCAACGTCTTGGAATTATAACGTGTGCTCTTCTGTTCTTTTCTTGCTTTATTATTGTTTTATAAAATGCTAAGCATTCGTGCTGGGACAGCATATTACGTACCAAAACATTCAAACGGTTTAATTCGGTTGCTGAATATTTTCTTCCAGATTTTCTTTGTTAGCCCGTTGTAATTGACTCAAAACGTTTGATACAGTTATGTGATACAGCAAACTGGAAATCACTTTCCGCACTTTTTGTCAGGGTAAAATAACAGGTTAATTCTAGTAATCGTCCCTTTTGCTTTTTCAGACTGCCGTAATTTTACTCTGCCATTCTTCAATTCCACAAAAAGACCAGGAAGACTATGGACTAATTTATGGTGCATGGTTCGCATCTGGAGGGCACACTTCGCTGCTCGGCTAGCAGTAACTTTGAAAGAAAGCAAATGGTGGCTGTAGCACTGCTAATTTAAATTTTCACGCAAGTCTGAGTTTTCGTTCTATTCTTGTCATTTTGCGATTAGCCTATATGGAAATGACGATGAGAAAGTAATCAATTCAACAGCGAAATGTTTACAACGTGTGCATGTTTTCTGCTGTTGTTGCCAGTTATTTGGGGAATGTGAATGCATTCTGTCGCCTCGGATGTCAAGACATGAAAGTGAATGTTTGCATAAAAACATAATGAATGTGTTTGAGAGGATATATAAAACAGTTACAATCTGACTATTGGCCTGTTATATCCTATTTGTTGCATAACAACGGTCCAAGTTCAACTACCAACGACAGTTTTGCTTGACAACGGTAAAATATGCCCAAACGGCCGCGGAAGAATATTTCAATTTCAGGTGATTAAATCGATAAAAATCAATAAATACAAAAGTAACCATATATAGTCATTGTTGGTAACCCGTTGTATATAAGTGGAATAAACCCCTCCTGGCTGTCCCGGTTATTAGAAAATAATGTAGGCTACTTTGGTGGTAGTATGGGGTTACAGAAGAAATCATAGGACAGATGGACCAACGACAACGTTGATTTTTCATACGTCAGTGGGCTAATTTGCCTAATCTTCGCGGGACTTTAGACTGCGGTGGAAACGCAGACAACAATGGGCTGAAGGAACCGTTTAGTTCCTTGAAAAGTAGTTCCTGGGTACTTTTGGTGGAAACGCGGCTTTAGATTGTAGGCCTATTGTGTACTAATCATTGACTATATGGAAGTAGCCTAAGCCTGATAGCTTAAGCCCACTTGACCATTCCTGAAGCTGCTGGTAGTGGATGAAATTATACGTTTCTAGGTCTTTAGATTAAACAAGCAGATGTGTGACAAGGTAGATAATTTGATTCCCCACTTGGGGGTGCTATACCAAAGAAAAAAAAAGCTGTAAAAAGGCAAATTACTCTGGAATGAAAGCAGATATTTCAACCAAACATGTTATGGACCATTGCAAATATTACTACTAAAGGATACTAGCTACCAAACAATGCAGCCTTGGTGTCAGCCACACACATTGTGACCTCGGAAACACATTCATCCTCTCTGACAAGCCTATTGTTATTCTTCAGTCGCTGGGAGTTCTTCAGTGAATAAATTTTAAAAAAAATGTTTAATATGTAATATTGTCTGATTTCTTAAATATTTTTTTCTTTGTATTTTTCTTTGTATAAGCAATTGAATAATTTTAGATAATTCAATCCCATTTACTATTTATCTCAATGAATTCTATTTGGCTTTTCTTCAGTATTTTTTATTTTTTAGGTACAACATTTTATAAAGCTGTACAATAAGTGATTTGAGTACAGTACCATGCAAACAGTTTGGATGATTTGACTATGTTATGCAATATTACAACTGAGTTAAATCATTTTGCAGGCAGCAAACCGAAAATCCCAAGATCACTAGGTGCAGTTTGTAATTTCCAGTTGTGGCCCCTGAGTCCTCAGTATGGCACATGCACTTGTGCACCAGGATCACTGAGCTGAAGCATATGACCTCCAGTGCACTTGCCTAAGAGTCAGCAGCCCTCACACACTGCTACCTTTGGGGTTTCAATAAACTTTATTTTAAAAGTGTATAAAAATATGGCCTTCCCGAGTACTGAAGATCTGTGCAGCTGAGCTTGCTCTGGCTTTCTACTGGCTTTAAAAAAAATCCATCTGTTCCCTACTGTCCCTGTACTCTGGTAAAGCTCCACCACAGTGCCTGTGCCCAAATGCCCCCATCCATCTGAGCCCAACCCCTTTAGACCAGTGGCATTAACGTCCACAGCAATGCGGGTCTGGAGAGGCTTGTGCTGGGCAGAATCCGGCCAAACTGCACTCTCTGGAATTCACTTACAAGGCCAGCAGGGGGCACAGAGGATGCTGTGGCCTGTCTAATCCAAAACTCCTTGAGCAAATGGACTCCCTGGGAAACATTGCTAACACACTCTTCATAGAATTCAGCTCCACTTTTAACACAATACAATGATACAAGATCCCAAAACACAGAGTCCACAATGTACAGCCCCATCCCATGCACTGGATCCACAGCTTTCTAGATAACAGACCTCAGTCTCTCAAAGTTATGAGCACCTTGTCATCACCAGTCATCACAAATACAGGTGCTCCACAAGGATTTGTCCTCAGTCCCTCCAAATATACACTGTACACAAATGACTGCCAAAGCCCATCTCCCTCCAACATTTATTTTAAATACTTTGATGACAGCTGACAGATATTAGCTCCCTCTACTCACTCACTGCCTATCAAAACACAATGACTATTTTTTCCAAACGGTGCTGGGACAATTTCCTGCAACTTAATGTCAGAATAACAAAGGAAAACACCATCAGCCCCCATCCACAGTCTGAGCCACCACCTTTTTCCCTTGCCTCGGTATCCTTCAATGGGGAGGCTATTGAACATGTACTTCAGATACCTAAGTATCACACTGCACAACAAACTCATTTTGAGCCAACACACTATTGACACACATATGATGCAAACTAGACTAGCTCTCATCTAGACTACCTCTCATCAAATTGTGCTTTCTCAATGTCCAACCCCATCTCCTCCAATTACTGTATTGAAGCATCTTCACCGTTCTGATCTATGGACTCTTACAAGACCACTATTCAGCACAGTTAAAAGCAAAGCCAGCATTATCACCTCTGACCTCTCCCACCCACTCTTTGACTGTTTTGAACTGTTACCATCTGGTCATAAATGCCATGCCTCAGCTGAGACTAGAGAGGCATGAAGTTCTTTGGATGTTGTTCTGGGATCTTTCGTGACTTCCTGGATCAGTTGTCTCTGCACCCTTGGAGAAATTTTGGCTGGCCGGCCTCTCCTGTAAAGATTCACCACTGTTCCAAGTGTTCTGCATTTGGAGATAATGGGTTTCACTGTAGAGTTGCGTAGAGTCCCAGAGCCTTAAAAATGTAAGCCTTTTGAGACTGATACATTTCAACGAATCTTTATCTCATCATTCCTGGTATTTCGTTTGATCGTGACATAGGGTGCTTGTAGAAATTTTGTGGTGACTAATTCACTCTGATGGTAAGGCTCAATAAGGGTGAGGTTTAGATTCAGCAGGGCTGTTTGAAATCAAGTCTGGCTGTGTTAAATCAGCTTAATTGTTTGATTCAATAACTGACTTTTTCACATGGGTGTTATGGGTGTTTGAAAACTTTTTTCATTAAATGAAATGAATGAAATATTTTGTGTTTTTGTGTCCCTTTTTCAAATATTACATTTTGTCTAAAGATCTGAAACCATTCAGTGTGACAAATATACCAATCAGGAAGGGGGCAAATACTTATTCACGGCACTGTATATAAGCCCTGTAATTTTTTCTCTATAAATAAAT
Source organism: Anguilla anguilla (assembly GCF_013347855.1). NCBI lineage: Eukaryota > Metazoa > Chordata > Actinopteri > Anguilliformes > Anguillidae > Anguilla > Anguilla anguilla. Next base: position 16,262,821 of record NC_049218.1, on the reverse strand, counting down.
ATAACAAAGGCAACATCAACTGTCAAAATTCAATATTGAATAAAAGAAAACAATCAACGGTGCAAAAAAAAAAAAGAATGTAGTCAGGGCTATTGAAGGAACGATCACCAAGATGCTCTGTCATCCTATGATTGTATCTGTGTAGTCAATGGAGAGGCACTTTGCTCTTGTTAAGTCTTGTGTAAAAAGAAAATCTGTATGACAGGGTAATTTGTGAGGGTTATATTTTAGGCTATTCATTTAAAATTGCACCCAAACTATTTGCTGCTGGACAAAGTTTGACATCCCATACAGATTGCTTGTGTCATAAACTTCTGAGTTGCTTAGTATAATCACTGCTCTATAAAACATCACATTTACTCCTGACAAGCAAATGTCATCCTTTATGAAATTTGAAAAGATGTTTTGTCACAGACATTTTGTAGTTTTAATGACACAAAATATAGCAATGTCTCAATAGTAGAGTTTGAGAATAGTTGAGAATGGTGTTCCATGGTTGTTTTAACTACCATATAAAAACCTACATTGTCAATGTAATATGAAAGAACATCAAGCTTCACATGTATTTAATGTTTGATAATAACTGCTGAGTTTATTATGGTTATTTTACTGCTAACGGTACAATGCTTACTGCTTCAAAATCACTGCCTCCTTAGGGCTCGTTCCATTTTAGAATTCTGAATTCGTCTTGAATGTTTGGCAATTTATTAAGCAGCCATTTGTGGAACTCAGTACATTTGGTTGTGATCATCTCTTTGTGTGCTCATTCAGTTCAATCATCTTCCCCATGCCCTTTTGAAGAGAGGATTTGGAATCTGGTAGTGTCAGTCATGATGATTGAAATTTTTGAGGCTAATGCATGTCTGTCTATTATTATTTAACTACTCTGATGGGGCTGTCGGAATGGTTCATTTTCAAATCATCACTGGTTGCAGAAAGAAAGAAAAAAAAGAGTGCAGGAGGCAGACATTTTGTAGTGTCATTGCTGAGAGATGATAGGCTGTACATATTGTATGATAATTATAGCTAAATGACAAGCAGTTGCACATTTAATCCTGGGGTTTGCTACTGCAGGTCATTCATGAGTGTCACTGTTTGGATAATGTTTAACTGTAGTTTATAAACCGGGTTGTTTTGATCCTGGATTCTGATTGGCAGAGATCGCAATTGTAATTCGTAATTTGTAAATCTGATACAGTAACAGTTAATCTAACAGCCTGTTTATAAACTGCATCACTCCACGCACAAACTGTCACCAAAAAATAATATTACAAATTGTGTCATCAATTAATTTATCATGTCATCAATTAATTATCTCTATATGTTGGAACATTTTTACATTATATACTGTAAGCAATACAGTGCTCTAGACCAGGCTTTGTGTCATGCCTAACAACACCCCTGTAGGCATGACCGTATTCATGATATAGCATGGCCTCTCGTTTTTTTTTTTTTTTTTGCTGTAATAACATGGCGATATGGCACAGGAAATGTGCCTATGCATATTCAGCATATATACATTTTCAGCTGTTAAGGTGCATTATGAACTGACCCAGAAAGTATATGTGCAGCATTGTAATAATAACCTTTTAATATTTGACAACTATAAGCTACCCTTCTTGCATTCTTAGAAATAAAAACATGACAGTTAGTTAATGTCATAAATGTGTAGCCTGGAAGCATTTTGTCCTGAATTACAGAGTGACTGATAGCTATTGGTTACTCTGAAGTTGTTCTCTATACGCATCTTTGAGTGAAAAAGTAATTACTTTGTAAGAATGCAAGTCATGCAGAAGTACCAATTACCAGAAGTCACTGTGGAGTCAAATTGATCTTACCTGCTATTAATTTGTAAGAAACACTTGTAAGGTGGGCTGGTGAATGGCTATTTCGGTTCCGGCACCATGCTGTGGTGCAAGGCTGAGCCTCATGGCCTTGGATCCAACCTGGACGTGCCAGTGCTGATTGTGGCCAATAGCACCATAGGATGTTGTGCTACTGGTGATTGCGTCACCCAGCGTATGGGAGGGTTCAGTCGGATAGGGGGGATTTTTATATTGGAAAACATCATTGGAAATGTGTTTGAGAATATGGCACATTTTCACATACTTTTGTTCATTCAAACAGAATTTGAACATGCTTACTGGGGGAAAAAAAGATTATATCATTTACGGTCTGTGCATTGAGCTGGTTTTGATTGGGTAAAGGAAATGATGGATGATGGTAGAATAGACCCAATGGGGCTATTGATTCTCTGACACTCAATATGGCCAAAGCAGCATATTACTGTGGGGGGGGGGGGGGGGGGGTGTAGTATAAATAAATAATATATAAAAATAACTAAATAATATTTAGTTCCATTGTAACTACTGTGAGAGCATTTTTTTTCTTGTGTTCATAATATAGAGGATGTGATGATGTACATTTTTCATGGAAATAAAAACATTTGTGTCTACTGTTTGTAAGTAGACATGCGTTTATGCAAATTAAATTAATTTGTTACATCTGCATGTCTAGCAAACTTGTGCAGGAATGCTGGGTGCTTGTCACTACCTCAGTATAGTTAGTGTGGCATATCCAAATGTGATAGCCCTCATTGATCAGGCTCATATGGGTGCCTTTTTCTGTTAACACACACACACACACACACACACTCTCTCTCGCTCTCTTCTCTTTCTTTCTCTCTCTATATGACACACACTTTCACACACACTCTCGCTCTCTCCTCTCTCTTTCTCCCTCTCTCTGTCCCTCACACACACACGCACACACATATGAGAGTAACAATGCTGTAATGACCCAGTTGAGATTATGTGAGGAAGCTAATAATGGGTTGTCCTAATTAAACTGTAGTCTTTCCCTCCCAGTGATTTCCCCTCAAATCCAATCTTCTTTTAACTGCTTTTCTTCTCATGCATCAACAGCAAAACAGCTTGTTGGCTGCTTTCCTTTGCACACATCTGGGCAGTCTGGCTCAAGTCTGCAGCATTGTGCTGAACGCCATGCAATTACATGCCCATCACTGTCACAAATGTTTGAGTGTGTAACTCTGCATTAAAAAGGTGAAAAGTTATCAATTATCCCGATTCAAAAATGTTCAACCAAATTGCATTTTTAAGCAATGTGCGGAATTATTCAAGTGAAGCGTTTATGTTGCTTTCTGAATGGTCACATATTTATTTTTGTAAAATTAAATTGGAAAATGTAAGATGAACTCTTCTGCTCTTCTGGTGACTTTGCCTGGAGGGATGGCTGTGCACATTCAGAACATTATTAAGGAATGTTCAACAAACGTTATTTGGGCATTAGTAAAGTATGAATAGTGTGCAGAAGTCACGGGGACACATGACTCATTTAACTAAGTGACATAAAGCATGGATGTCAGCAGATGGTGCCCAGATTGAGCAACCTATTTGCAAGCTGGCTTAGAAATTGAACAAGTGTTTGCACATGAAATATCTGTTTATGTTAATATTACTTTACTGTAAAAAATAAATAAATAAATAATAATATTTTTATTATTATTATTATTATTATTATTATTAGTAGTAGTAGTAGTAGTAGTAGTAGTAGTAGTAGTAGTATTAGGAGTATTATTATTATTATTATTATTAGTATTATTATTATTATTAATAATAATAATTACTTTGTTAATACATTAGCTTATAATCTTTCATGTTAACCAAATAATTTTCTGTTATGTGTTTTCATAGTTTTTAATGTGTTCCTCTATTCTGTGCTATTCATTTTTTGTGCAGGTAATCAAGCTCTCTTTTGAGGAATTTGATCTTGAAAGAGGGTATGACACACTAACAGTAGGGGATGGAGGGAAGATTGGTGACACTCGGAGAGTGCTCTATGTGTGAGTATTTGTACTGCAACTTTATGCATGCTGTCTGAAAATATTAGGCTTGGATTTCATTCTTATTTAGTTTGGGTCTGACTTGTTAAACTAAATATTTTCTCTGAGTAATTGCATTAGTATGAACGCATATAGTTTGCCCATTTATGAGCATAAAGCACACATTTCACTTATCTATATTAATTATTGTATACAAATTGTTCACTAATGTAACACTTGCTTGGATACCACATAGTTTGCACCTAAGAAATCAACTTGCTCAACATCAAGCTCCTATTCCAGTTTTGCTAGTGTCTTAGTTAACATGAACAAAGGTTAATAGATTAGTCATTCATTGTTCAGATTAGTCAATTAATTAACTCATTAATGGAACTTTAATGTAAAGTGTCACCTGACGTTATTTGCTCATCTTTAGCACAGGTGCAAATCATTTTGGAGGACGCTATATATCACTGAGCTTGCTGTGGTCCGCTAACATTTACACATGCAATGTTTATTGTATGTTATATGTTCATACTCTGGTCACCTCCTAATTTCATACAGTATGCATCATGCTCCTGTAGTATTCCACAGAATCTGCCTTCCCTGTTGACTTTATATTTATTGAATGTTGTCTAAAATCGTGAATAGGTTGCGTATAGTATATAAAAAAACTGAATTAAATATAAAGTGATATTTATTCATTTTTACATGTTTGTGATTCAGTCTTACAGGGTCAAGTGTTCCTGACTTGATAGTCAGTATGAGCAATCAGATGTGGCTTCATCTGCAGTCAGATGACACTATTGGTTCCCAAGGCTTCAAGGCCAACTATGAAGGTCAGTATGTAGACTGCTGAAAAATGATGCTTTTTATTGCATTCTTTTTTTTTTGTTAAGGTCATCCTCTGTCACTGTAGTCCCTGTGGATTACACAATAAAACTATATTTTAGATGTCAGATGGAATGCAAATACGTAGTATAATGGTTTACATTTGTCTAAGAACAAAACAGCTCATCTGTAAAGAACAGCATATTTTTCAAGTTACATCAAGCATATTATGTTTATATTCTCAATCTTTCATCACGTTTAATGCTTTTGCTTGCTTTTTCTTCTTGATTTGGAATGCCCAGTTGTATTTATCAGTGCTTACCGCTTCAAACTCTGCTAATGGTTTTGGAGAGTGCAGGCAAGCATGTGCTCTTCTCCCAAGCACATGACGTCAGTCACCACTTCTTATTACACCACACATTGCAAATCGGGCTCCAGGGCCATGAATCAGCAGAAGACGCTTCATGCACCAATAAACGTTTGCTTGCTTTTATCCGATTTTGATTTAAGATATTTTAAACAGGTGCAAATAAATGTTATGTCATTAAGGAGATTTGGGTCAAACTTAAGTCAGGGAATTCAATGCAGGTTACTGCACATGTAATCTGAAATCAGTTTAACAATGTAAAACAGCTGTAAAGTGTAGTTACTATACCATTACGGATGAGTTTCAGGTCAGTGGCATTATACTGTTAAATTGTGCATGGATCAAATTTACACAAACCCGCATTACAATCAGACAGGATCATATGATCATTTGATCAAGTTGGGCCTTATGTGACGTTCGACATGGCCACAAAAGCCTTTTAGGATTTTAAATAACCTTTGCCAACCATCAGGCAAGTGCAAAACACACTGAAATGTCCAGACAGGTAACAGTTCCCTCATCCTACGTGTTGTGAACTGCGGTCACATGCCGTTAAGTGCAAGCCCTTTAATGGTGCCATTTCCTTTAACTATGCAGGCCATTCCGTGCTGAGCTCTGCGGCACGCATGTTTGCACAGATTATCCTAGGGCTGTCCGTGACTCCGGCATCCTGTCCACCTCTGACCTCACTACAGGCTTTCAGAGGGATAACCATCTGAACAGATTGCTGCTTGGGGACAAATAGCTACCCATTACAAGTACAGTAGATAACAGATGACAGCAACCTTTCAGTCGGTGAACGTGGCACGTTGTGTCATTGAATGAACATGAGTGTTTTGAAGTTTTAAAATGTATTTGAACGCCAGTGACACTTTGCGTCATCGAATGAACATGAATGTTTTGAAGTTTTAAAATGTATTTTGGATGTCTGGTCAGTAAAGGTGGTATAGACTAATACAGACACAATTTTTTTTTTGTTTTAATGTGAGCTGGTCGATTTGTGTAGAAATAAAGGACCCTGAGTAAATTACTAGCACTGCCAGTTTTCTTACCTCATATCTCAAAAAATTAAAAAAAAAAAGTATGGTCATCCCCAATTTTCTTTGAGTTTCAATATAGTAATTACATAATTACTACAGTAAGCAGCAATGTTTCACCTATAAGGATTTATGATATTGTTATTTTTTTGGAAATCTTTATTTTACTTTATTTTTCACACATTCCCATATATGTGGCGGGTGCTGGAGAAAAGGTCCGCAAGTCGCAAATCTTGAAATCGCGCTAGGAGGCAAAAAAGGTTTTTTAAATTTTTTTTTACTGTTTTACTTTTTTCATATTACGAAAGTTAAAGTGTTGAAGAAGTCACTCAATAGAATAAACAACATTTTTAGGGTCACTAAATACTTATAATTTGTCAGCAAAGTCTGCTTGTTTTAGTGATTCTTACAGCCGGGTTTGGGGGGCGTGATGGGGGTGCAGTTTAATTAGCATGTTTGATTTTGTTGGCTATTGTCACTTTGTTTCGGTCAAGCCACCGCCCATAAATAAAGCCGTGTGGTAGTAGCCTATGTTTGTTTACTGTGTGAGGTTGCTAAAATGGCGGACGCTCAATCAGTAGATGAGAGTATAAGCTTTCTAACGATGTATAACATGTCTAATTTTGCTTTTGGAATAGCGTTTTATAGGTTAGCGTAACCGAACATTTTCTTACCATGGTATTCGCTCTATATGGTAGCATTGAAAGACGTTGCACCTAATGAAACGTTGTCAACAATTTTTCGTAATTCCTTGGAAAATACCATTATTATTGAGGACTTCTGGACATAGCTAAGCCATATGTTTGCTGATAGACCTATCTGACATCGTTTTCTGGAGCAAAACAGAAGCGGATATAACTGTCATTGATTTACTGTCTCTGTCTCCATCTACTGAACATAGATAAGATTTCATCATTGCTATGTAAGTATTACTGCTCAAAATATTTCGTTACGTTATTTTAGAAATTGAGTGTCTTTAAATAGGTTAGTGGTATTATGTAATGTGGATATTTCACACTGTAATGTAAGCGTTAGTTAGTAGTGTAATGGTTTTTGTGACGCATACAACAGTGATGAGGAGAGTGTTGAAACATTGCCAAAACGTGGTGGACGGCTGAAAAATATTTTTATATCGTCCCATTCTCATACAAGAAAACATAGGAGTGTACAGAGTATAGAAATAGGCTACATACAAGAGTTCATTATTACACATTTAGGTACTGTGCATTATTGTGTGACTATATGTTTGCATTATGTTTAAATTATATCTATGTTTCATCTTAAACCTTCATAAGGGGCTCATATGCTTTACAATGGACAAAAAGCATTATATTCCTTTTTGGAGAGATTTTGGATTTGTTTCTGGTCCCTTAGCTATTTTAAACCAGTGTTAATAATTTAGACATTGTCGGTAGATTTGGAGATGCTGGGTACACTGCTTAGTTTTTGCTTCATAGATCTTTAGTAGTTCTACATATCCACCCTTAGATTTTATGAACTTGTGGTCAAGAAGTTTTTGATCCAGGACATGTATACTTTAACCCGCAATCTCCCAGTATTTCATTGCGAACTAAAAAAGGAGTAAATTCATTTTAGATTTTTTGCCTTGACCATTGCATTTGTGGCACTTTATTTCTTACAAAATTATGAATATAAAGTAATCTAAACTAGTATTATAAATGGTACAAATGTATTGCTTCATTTAAGACATTTTTCTAGTCTCTGTGGTGTTCACACCTGGAGTTATAAAGCTTTAAATAGGGTAACCCCTAAATGGGCAAGGATTTACAGGTACTCTAGTGGGGGAGTGGTTGGGGTGGAGTTAACTAGCTATTGTTCCCACCCATTATCTCCCTGTGAGAAGTGTGAAAAGTTCAAGATCTTTCAAGGGGATTTTCTCTGCTACTTGATTTTAGGAGTACCAACATTCAAATAAACATATCTTCTTCAACTATTTTCAGATTTCAATGTATGACACATCATTTGAAATCTTATAATCTGCACTTTCGTAATCTGTAAAAAATTGAAACACGACCTTGCCCTACTTGCGGACCAAAACACCAGCACCTGTCACATATGATATAATGTCAAACTAATTTTGGATCACACCAAGTACCCATCAAAAACTGTTTGTGTTCAAGAATAAAAACAATATACTTCTTTCAAATGATAAATTATTTCAGGAAATAGTCAAGAATATAGACCTTTAGAAACACTATGCCGTTATTTCTTAATTTCTATTTGCGATGATCCATGGGCTCAAACTGTCTAGCTTGTTTAAGCAGTTAGCTTATTATTTTAGAGTCATCATATTTTCAGTAAATTTAATACAGACCATGTGCTTGAGATAATAAAACTCTCTAAACAAGTTTCCTGAGCGTTATATCCAAGCATCTGCCCCAATAAAGCTTAATTTTCAAAAGGTGCTTCAGCAGCAAAACTGCTAATCCATTCCAAACATCAGATGGTTATGCTCATTCTTTTAATTGATGAATAACAATGAACAACTTGCTCTAACAAGTCATGTGTTACTGGCACTGTGCTCAGCTTTGTCAAAGTCCATTGACTGTGATTCAAGCAAGATTTTATCAGCTATTCTGGTGGAACTGTAGGATAGACACGCTTACACACACACACACACACACACACACACACACATATAGTGAGTACCGTAATGTTTGCAACAAATACATTTTTTATTTGATTTGGCAATGCACTCCACAATTTTTGATTTATAATTCACATGTGGTTAAAGTGAAGATTCTCAGAGCATTTTTATACATTTTGTTTTCACCATTTAGAAATTTTAGCACTGTTTATAAATAGTCCCACATTTTAGGGTGTCATAAAGTTTTGAACAAATGACGTCACAGGTGATAAATCAGGTGTGTTCTATTCCTTCCTTAGTGTAGGTATAATAGAGTTTTCAGTATTTAGTCACAATTCTAGGCTTTTGATTGCCTTTGGAGTCTATTATTGGTGTCTGTCAATGTGGGGACCAGAGTTCTGCTAATGAAAGTCAAGGAAGCCATTATGAGGCTGAGAAATAAGAAACAGTCAGCGACACAGGCCAAACCTTAGGCCTACCAAAATCAACTGTTTGGACCATCATTAAGAAGAAAGAGTGCACTGGTGAGCTCCGTAATTTGAAAAGTACCTGGTGGGCCAAGAAAGACCTCTACAGCTTAATTAATTTTTTTACATCATTCAAAAATAATTGCCTTTGTAGTGCCTCAAAGCATGTATAGCCTACATGTTGCGCTTTGCAGTACACATATACAAATACTTTGTCCCTGTCCTGACCTACCATTCAATTGGTGACTCTTTTTTTTTTTTTTGATAAATGCAGAATCCACCAAATAGACCTCAAACGAACCCAATTAACTGAGAGGCAGGAGCTACTTATGTCTTGATCAGGTCTAAAACGGACCTACAGAGTGGGTTCAAGCTCCACTGGTCCAGAAGGGTTCAAATTCCAGTCAAAGCTGTCAGACATACCATCCCGGAAAAAAAAAATGCAGATTAAGTACTGCACCACTGCAGCTATGAAATAAACAGATCTAAGATTTTTATGCATAGTGCTTTTGTTAAGCTTGTGAGGTTGGTCTGTTTTTGTAAGATGTGGTTGGGCTTTTAGCTGGCTGCCAGCTGGAACCATGCATTTTCACTGCTGATACCTAGCCTGTCTTCGAAAATAACTGTTTGTGAGACTGTTAATATGAGCCACCTCACATTACTGTCACATTATTTTTGTTTTTAGAGTAAATGAACGAAAGGAACAGTAAAGTGTTTTTAGCTTCCAGCCCAACAAAGCATTTGTGTTGAATGCTAATACTGGGGTTTGTCCCACAGAATACCTCCCATCCATATGGCCAAGTTATTACTAGATTGAATTTCTTAAACACATTAAAAGTGTGCAAGATGTGCAAGCAGTGTAACAGCACCTTGACATGTTTTGTCTTTCATCATGACAATACGTGCATGAACATGGCTAAGCTGGTGGTAATTTGTATGAACTGATTGCATAAATGTCCTTGTTGATCCCTCTAATAAACTTAGAAAATGTAGATGCAATACAAGTAGCCTATTGTTTACTATTCTATTTAAAGCATGGAATAACTAAACAGTTGAGGTGTATTTTTTATTGAATATGTATTACATGTTTATAATATGAGGTATAACATAAGGTGTTTGGATAAATAGGGTTCCCACAATTCTTGGAAATTTTTGAAAGCCATCAAATTTATTTCCATATATTTGAAAGTTCTTCACACTGATGACATTTTGGCACCAATGCTTTAAAGTACTTAACTTTTTGTTAAGAGATTTCGCCATTCATCTTGAAAAGCTCTATTGTCCCCATTTTATAAAAATCACACTTTTTGAAACTGATCCTAGAAGGTTTGGATTGGGTTTAGAAAAGCAGATCCTGGTACAGTTTAGACAGTTTAAAGTCCAGGGATATTTTGGGTATTCTTATGTGGCTTTATTTGGTGGTTGTAACACTGTGCAGTTCTCACAGATCCTTGAATCTGGAGGGAATGGGAACTTGAAAGGACTTCAGAAGTTCCAGAGTTGGTGGTGAAAAGCGTGTAAACTCTATGAAGTCTGTAGTTAACCCTGCCAGTAAGATGGGGCTGAAGAAGGTTAGTTTATTAAAACTTTGAGGTAATTAAGTGTTTTTGCAAAAAGGACTAAAACCCACTCACATTAATGTGAGAATACTGTGTGAGGAAAATTGTATCTATATCTAGCCTACATCAATCAGGGGAAATCTTCCTTCCTTTTGACACAGCCACAGTGACACAGCCTCCTAAGAGCATGCAAAAATTCAATCTAATAAATTTATCACTGACACCAGCTAGCCACTCAAGTCATATCATTTGTTTCCATTCATTTGAATGCTCTGATTTTATATCTACACACTAAAACTGTAGGTTTAATGATTTCTGCTATTACTCTGAGAACCTGTTATTACTGTGCCATGCAGCATTTAAACAGGAATTAAATGTCAGTTCTCCCTTCACCACCACGGGCTTAATCATAAACCTCTTAACACCATATCAAATGGCTCTCTCGGCCTTACACACTTTTTTTTATGGTGGATAACTTCACAGCGACGTGAATCCACTGAACTTAACATGAACCCAATTTCAGAATCTGTACCCCGAGAGGTGTTGTCATGTTTGCCAGCATTATCATCAGGGACCCGCAGTGGCTCTTTTTTTTTTCCAGGTGACTCATGTCCGACATTTTGACATCCATTAAAGACACCAGCTGACGTGTAGCTTCATCAGTGGGTGGTCCTGGAGCTTCAATATGGACAATGCCTCCATGTGTTCCTTATTGATGGGTGGGAGGTAATGACGTACATTCAGTATGAAAACACCTGGTGCATTCAAGCTACATACAGTTACACAGGTGTGGCTCAATCAATACCATCTGTAATGGATTGGTACTGTCTGCCATGCAGGAAGTGAAAGAGGGCCATTTAAAACATATCAGAAGAGAAAACACAGAGGCTGCTAGGTGGCTCATCCTGTTAAGACTCTGTCCTAGTGCACTGATGGGCCCCACGGTCTGGTATCTGTTAAGGCACTATTGTAGGATGTGGATGGGCCCCACAGTCTGGTATATGTCTAGGCACTATTCTGGTGCATGCCCCATGGAATGCCGCATGGTCTGGTATTGAGTCTGGACTGTGTCAGCGCTGGCTGTTGCCAGCAGTCTCACAGGATATGAACATTTGATGGTAGCGACTTCCAGGGAAGTGTTTCAGTTGGCCGAGATGACAGCATCGCATTGCACACTAGTGGCCCTTGCGATTCACCGGGAGCCCATGGTCAGCCTCTGGAGCTGCGCATGAAGTGTCTTCTTTGTGAGCCTGACTTGCCTTTAATAATAAGAAGCGGTGGCTGACATTGCGCACTTTGGAGGAGGGCATATGCTTGTCTATACTTTCCAAAATTGATAGTGGAGGTTGAGTGTCATTTTAAACTGGGGAAGAAAAAGGCATTAAAAAAGAAACATTTTGAAAACCCTTCTTGTGTCTTTACATTGTAAATATTGCCTTTCTAGTATCTTAAAAACATTTTGAATTCCTGCCTATACTTGTGTACTATGGAATGACCTACTTTTAAGACAGACTTTGTTTTCAACCTGCGTTTGTATTCCGATTACATTTTATGTTTTGGTGCATCACTGTCTGGTGGTTTCGGGTTCTGTTTTGATCTGTTCTTCAAGTTTCAAGAGAGCTTTTAACACTTGGTTTTTCCATCACTGGTCACATTGAATGTGGAGAGATCAACAAAACCAGTGCCACGGCTGAGAAAAGAAAAAAATGTTTTTCCTCTCTCATAAATGGAGGGGAAATATCAGAGTGAATTATTATTCTGCCATCAGGAATATGATGGATACTCCTGAGTGCTGGCATAACCGCAGTCAGCATCATAAAGCTACACACCTAAAGACCAGCATCCAAAAGACCTAAGGAGGAATGATGGAAGTAGATAGGGAAAAGCTGCTCTTTTTGCATTGCATATATGGTCAGATGAGAGTAGCAATGCCTTAATGACCCATTTGAGATTATGTGAGGGAGTTGATAATGGGGTTGTCTCCAAGGAAACACTTGAAGGAATCAGAAGGAGGAGGTCAGCCAATGGCGGCTTACCCATCGTTATTTGTTCACTTGCAACACTAATCCACTGAGAGATGTATATTATCTGAAACATTCACTAGCCCACCTTTTGGCCTAATCTCCACCTCATTCCCCTTTCCCTGGCAAATCCGTTTGTCTTGTTGGGCTCACCCTTCCACTTATACCCGGGGTGTTCTACAGGGCCTTTAATTACCTGCTATTTCCATCCTTGTCTTTGTCTGTTTTGCTCTTGAAACTTGTGTGATGTGAAAGAGCATGTTTTAATTAGTCAAAGTACGCCGACATCCTAGTGGTTTTGCATTAGTTTGTAAGACGGAGAAGTCTGTAAGATGGTTAACACCCGGGATCACACTGTAAAGTTCCCTTGCTTTAATGACCTCCCACACTGCTGAATGTCTGGAAGCCAGAAAGTGTTCAGTGGGATTTCAGGAGGTCAGAGCTTTGAGGAAATCTAATTGAAATCTATAACTGTAAAACTCATGGGACCATGTAATTGGCCAGATAGCATGTTCAGTAATATATATATATATATATATATATACACACACACACACACACATATAAAAAGCACAAAAAGAACAGAATGGGTGCCAATTTTTTATGTTTCTTTTTAATTATTTAAGAAAATAAAATATGCTATGAACAGTAAAAAAAAAAAAAAAAAACATACAAAAAACCTGCAGTCACATACATGACAGGGTCAGTTATATGTCAGCTATTTTAAAATGAATCTGAGTAATTAATTGGTTGGATTAATACATGTACCATGTCAGCAACCGCAGAATGCCTGTGAATATATATATATATATATATATTAGGGCAGATGTGATGCTATATTTTATATATTTCATTATAACTATGAATATAAGTATTTCAAGATGTACATATGTAAAATCATAAATGTTGTTGCATTACTAGCTGCTTTGTATAACATTACATTACATTACAGGCATTTAGCAGACGCTCTTATCCAGAGCGACGTACACAACTTTTTACATAGCATTTTACATTGTATCCATTTATACAGCTGGATATATACTGAAGCAATTTCGGTTAAGTACCTTGCTCAAGGGTACAACGGCAGTGTCCTACCCAGGAATCGAACCTGCAACCTTTCGGTTACAAGCCCAGTTCCTTACCCACTGTGCTACACTCCATCCAGAAACAGTATAAAATACTGTTTCCAGGCACTCAGTTGGAAATCTTTTAAGAGCAGTCAACACGTTTGTTAGATTGTGACAAAAATTCTCTCGATACTTCTCTGCTGCCAAAACAGAAATCATTCATCCAAAATTTCAACATATTAGATTATCATGTCCATCCATTGTTATATAACGCGTAAAACATATTCAAATATGAGTCGCGCCTGTTGTCACTGTGAGCATTTTAAGGAGACATTATTGGACAGTTAGTTGGCAAATCACATGGACACGCACTTCCCAATGTCACTGGGTGTCCTGAAAAGAGTTCAGACCTGCTTGAGCTTGTCACCTTTGATAATCCATACAGTACCCATTAACAGATGACGTGTGGCACTGTAAATCAGCTCCCAAACCACCTTGTTGTCTTCTACAACTAATTGTTTATGACAATTAATGTAAAAGGACCTTAACTAGCGGTTAATACCCCGCAGAGGTTGTCGAACCTTTAGCTCTGGGAAATGGAGGTGCTAAAGTCATGGCCTGTAGATTATTGCCTGCATGGATCAGTGAGGCCCTGTCTGCTGAGGTTGTTAAAATAAACATTAACTTTTAAACAAAGGCATGCATTGCTTCCGTCTGCTTGGTTTCCGCAAACGTACACATTCTGCGAACTGGACTTATAGCTGAAATTAGTGCAGTGTGCAGGACTGTAGAGACGCTGGACAACTGCCTGCAGCTACTGCTGACGAACATGTCTTGCTCTTTTGCTACACTAGAGCCCTTTCAGTGGTTCTTATTTGGAAAACTTGCCACACGCTTATACTTTTACAGAACAGCTTTTGGGAGATGTTTTCTTCCGGGCAATGCAATGTATTCAACCTTTCCTCATATCACAGTGTCAGCCTGATCCGATGGTACACATCACATCATAAAATTTTCTGATGACACGATCAGCAATAACAATGAAACCGGATACAGAGTGAATGTGGGAGAGCTTGCTATGTGGTGGAAAACCAAAGAGTCAATTTTGTATTTCAGGAGGCACAAGTACACCCACACTCTTATCACAATCAATGGTGGAATTGCGGAAATGCTCAGCCATTTCAAATACTTGGGTCTGTATAGTATATCTCTGATTCTGACTGGTTCAAACAACTCTGAGGCTATACTATCAACGGCAAACAACACCTGGACTGAACAACACCAAGAAGTGGGGAGTGAGCAAGCAGATATTTCTGCAGGAGCAGTGTGGAGAGGAGAGTGTTCTAACTGGAGACAGTACAGTGTGGTACGGAGGTGCAACCACAGAGGACAAACAAACTAAACAGAGGATTGTGAAATCAGCCCAAAAAATCATTGTGTCCGAACCTTCCCACCATCACCAACATGTACACCAGTCGCTGCCAGAACAGAGCTCAGTCTACAATCCAGGACCCCTCCCATCCAGGCCACTCACTGTTCTCTCTCCTACCATCAGACAGACGATACCACAGTATCAGAACACTGTCCACTAGGTTAAAGAACACCCTCTATCCCCAGGCCATCCACATCCTAAACAACTAGGCTCTCTTAATGCAATTTGCTCTTTTAACACAATTGCATTTTAACTCTACAATTGTGACCGATGCAGTTGTCATTTTCCTGTCCAGCGCCCACGTTGTTTAAATAGCAAATGTACTTGTGCCCATCTGAGCGCCCATGGGCGTGTTGGTCTTAAAATGAGGTGTGGTCAGGCGCATTGCTATCTTGAGGCAGCGCAAAGCGATTGCATGATTGACCAACAAAAACCTGGTCTTAAGTCAATGGCAAGGTATTTTACTGTTATTTTAAGGGCACATTAGTAAGATAGTAATATGCGCCTACATAGGCAGGTGTACAACGCGCAATATTTAAAAAAAAAATGTCATAATGGTTAGTCATAATATTTATCAGAATTAGCTAATCGCAGTAATGATTATCCACCATTATAATAGCAATCAGCCAAGGTGCACGCGCACCTGGCTTTTAAAGGGAATGGAAGATGACACTCTGATTGGTTTATTTCATGTTACACTCAAAACACACCTATGATTAATTAAGAGACTAAGTACAACCCCTTTGAACCATGCACCTTACTTTGCACTCAGATTATCCACCATTAAACTAGCAAAAGTGGATTTGGACACGCCCTAAATGCACTTGCGCCATGCGCTTTAGACCGTGCACTTAGATTGTATAAAATATAGCCCAAGGTCTTACCTGCCCTTCAACTGAAGAAGAACCATTATAGACAAATGAGACGAGTGCCATGATTACAATCGCAATCTATTATTTATTATTCTTGCATTGCCATCCATTTTTGACAAATGAGAGCTGCTTTAAACAAATTTGCTGAGAGAGACCCATGTCATATCTTATGAAATGATTTGAGGAAATTGATGTTTAGTTCCTGTAAGAGAGCTTCAGACTGCACAAACTGAAGACTGGATTGGTCATGGCAACTTGTTCCATTTGATTTGAATGCTTCTTTATGTTCTGAAGGTGTTCAATAACTCAAAAAAAATGATGGAAACCTTCCTTTTATGTCACACTATACTTATTATATGTGCAAGGTTACAAAGTTGAGATGCTTTGGTCTAAATGGAGTCTAAAATTAATGAATGTATTTCTGAATGAAAAGGTTTGGTCTGAAACAGTATATAAGATATGCTGTAATAGTCTGTATTTGTAATCAAATCAGTGGAATTGAATGTATTTAACAAATATATAAATGACAATGAAACCAGGCTTATGTTAAACTTACATAATAATAATAATAATAATAATAATAATAATAATAATAATAATAATGTTGTTGTTGTTGTTGTTGTTGTCGTGGATGACAACATTCTTTTCCATCATCTTGCAGAAATTGACAAAGGGGGCTGTGGGGACCCTGGAATCCCAGCCTATGGAAAACGAACAGGGTCCCAGTTTCTACACGGAAGCACACTGACATTCCAGTGCCAGCCAGCTTTCCAATTGGTTGGAGAAAGGACAATTTCCTGCCAGCAGAATAACCAGTGGTCTGGAAACAAACCCAGCTGTGTCTGTAAGAGTCATTTCAAAACACATTACTGTAATTAAAAGCTCTGCCATTGAGAACAAGCAATTAGATGTAGAGACAGCAACCATATTTAGCTGGCAGATGCTATGAAAAAACTCCACTGATTCATGCAATGATACTTCACCTTTTCCAGGTAAGTCGTTTATAGGGCGGTGGTTTATCAAAGTGCACGATGAAACGTGGTCAAGGTCTGCGGGTGAAGATCGTTTTTTATGTCGTTTAGAGATCATTAATTGCTCCGTGTACGTCGTACACAAGAGCCACCTCAGACTGCTTTGCTAGGAGGGAATTTTTAAGATGTAAAATTGATCCACGATACAGATCGTTAGAGCGGCATTTTATGGTTGCACACCTGTAATAGTTTTGCCCTCCCTCGGGTGTTTGAAATGAAAGTAATTTGACTTTGCTTTGCTTGGCTGTTGAGCAGGGGTCAATCAGCTAATCATTAAAGGCCACCGGGGTACTCCTTAATCCCCCTCCTGCTCTAACATTGTATAGCTCTCCATAGGGGTGTGCAACAAAGTCACTATTTGTACCTGAATCCATCTCTTCCACTACCACATTTATCTATGTCTGTATCTGTATTTGGATAGAAACCAGAAGTGAAAGTCACCTTAAATGTCAGTGACTGGAAAATATAGATAAATAGGTCTTTTCTTAATTAAGTTCACATAAATTTGGTCTTTTAAAGCTTAAAACTGACTTTTACATCATAGCCTTTTTCTTAGTGAATGGACATAGTTATAATTGTAAAAAAAAGAAAAACATATTTTCACAAAAACTTTAAACCCAGAAACACCAGGGGTAACATTTTGTAAGGCAGTTGTTTCAAAAATACTACACAGCAATCATTCACGAAAAAGACTGCTTATTGTGCACGAGATACATAATTGCACGAGCCACAGCGAATCCCGCAAATTCTTCTCTGCAGTGTAAAGATGTTCATACCGGGCAAAAGGTGGATAAAGAACGTTTGCAGAAATTGATCATCACTAATTCTACCCCAGGTTTGCTACGGCATTTTAACCCGGCTCGGCAGTGTAAAGACATCTTGAGTTAGCCTAATGTTAGACAACGAATAAGTATGTACATAACGTTACATTTATAACAACCGTTTTTTATTCAGTAAATAGTAAGTGTTATAGTTGGCGTGCCAACTGACTGACATCACACAGGCGACACTGGTTGGATCCGGTTGGATCTATGGGAAGTGAGGTCCAAAAACACACCTGCAATTATCGCTTCTCGCCATTGGCACCGCCATAGAGAACGAAACTGAAATCTTCGAGAGTGTCACTTTAACTAACACCGTTATATCCTTTATTTATGATCCAGAACAACATACATTATACTCATCATCATCAGCATATCATCCAACCTTGATAGCAAATTTCATGATATCAGGCTAACCTTAGGACAAATTTATCGATTAACCTCAGAGACTCTTAATGTTATTGCATGGAAATGTGATAAATCAACTCCACAAAAGTTATTCTAAATGGCAATAGCAATATAAATATTCCTGGCTTACTTTATGGAGCCATGTATACAGGAACTGTCAATAGCCTGTGTGTATACTGACAACAAGTCTTAATTTCTGAGATTTATTCATTTATTTACACGTATTTTGTGGAACAGCTTTGAAATAAGTGAATTCTAATGACTTAAGGAATATGGCATGATAGGGTGGTTTGAAGAAAGAAAATAGGTTGTTTTTTATTGTGGGTTCATGCAATGTGTTATAAAATTACAGCAGTTATTAATAAGGTTGTGTGTTTGTCACGGAAATTACTGGCTGAGCAGTCAGGACACAGACCAGTCAAATTTAAAAATCATGGAACTCTGAAATCAGTGTTCAAAAAAAAAAAAAACTTTTATTAAATTAACCAATAGATCTCATGTGCATCTGTGGGGAATGATTGAAATAGCATGTGCAACTGTATTAGCGAGTGCTTGAATTAAAAAAAAAAGAATCAGCGGGTAGCTGCTGCCATAAGAAATACGAGTAAAATGCATTGATGCATTTGTTCGCTTCACGAAAGAAAGATCATGCTTTTTTGCATGTTGTTAGAAAAAAAAAAAAAATTCAGAAATCTAACTCCTGTAAATAAGCCTTAAAATTGCCCTAGCCTGTCTTGAATAACATGAATGTAGCCCACATACCACAAAAAAATAAAAATAAAAAAATAAATAATTTAATAAAATTAACAAATGTAAGTCTTGATGTTTGGATAGAATCATTATCTGTTGAGGGTTTGTTATTTGTATGTTTCCGAACAAGATATTCTGCTTCAGGCACAACCCTAGGAGTCTGCGTCTTCATTTGTTCACCGTAAGATTAAAAAATGTTTACAAAGTCAGCAGGGTTCCAGACAATGATTATTATTATTATCATTATTTTTGTTTCTCTCTAAACGCAGCAGTGACTGTGTGCTTTCTCCACCTCTCTCTCCCTGCAGTCTCCTGCTTTTTCAACTTCACCGCACCATCGGGGATCATTCTCTCTCCGAACTACCCGGACGAGTACGGGAACAACATGAATTGCGTGTGGCTGATTATCGCTGAGCCAGGGAGCCGGATCCATCTCATCTTCAGCGACTTTGATGTGGAGCCTCAGTTTGACTACCTTACGGTGAAGGATGATGGGATGTCGGAGCCGACCACCTTCGGGACATTCTCAGGCAAAGATGTCCCCTCTCAGATAGCCAGCAATGGGCACATTATGCGGCTGGAGTTTCAGTCTGACCATTCCAACACAGGACGAGGATTCAACATAACCTACACAAGTAAATAAGCATTGCATTTTACCACCATTTTATGTTCAATGCTCACACTTCAGGTCAGGGATTTTGTACTTCTATAGGCAGAAGTGATATGGTACTCGAATGCCCTTGAGGAAGGTTCTGGCCTGCTTAAAGGTATGAACAGCTGTGTTGTCTTGGACATGTTTAGTAATGTTTTGCTAAATAAAGGAAAATATATAGATTGGGGAACACGACCCCCCTAAACAATGCAAATATATTTGTGGGGGGGGGGGGGGGGGGTAGAATTTCCTATATTTGGGGAAGAAAAGAATGAGGGGTTACACCAATGGTAAAAATATTTTCTTGTGATGGAGAATTACATTCTAATGTAAATACTCACTGTGCCTTTTCCTCTCTTAAATTTTTATCATTAAACATTAAGTGCAAAAGTTCAAAAAAGCGCTATTTCAACCCTTTGCAGTAGAGATAAAATTCCTGTTTATTTGCTTCTTTCCAGATAAATTTAAGTCATTAACATAAAATGAAAAAAAAAAAAACAAACAGATGCAAACAGTTATTTTTCCTTCTCAGAGCATAAATAGATGCTCGATCCAACAGAAAAAATATTGAACTACGTGTACTGTGCGTGTTAATGGAATTATGCTTTGGCCAGAGAGAGCTGGAATTGGGTGTGAGTAGCGCTGGCTTGCTTCCTTTTGGATATCTCTGCGGGCACAGCCTCTCTCCTTTTGTGTGGTGGATGTGCAGGGACATGCCTTGGCTCTAAAGCCCCGCGTTCCCTTTGAAAGGAAGCAGCGCCGCAGCGAGCTAGGCAACGGTGCAGCGAAAGGTTAATGAAATGGAGGCGAACGTTGCGACAGCTCTCATCCTGCGCACACATTGGTGTCCAGTGGCCCTCTGTCACAGTGGGAGAAATGAAGACGTATTTTGGGATGTGTCTGCCATGCGATGGCAGAGGGCCCGGAGGCTCTCAGGGGGAGGGGGGGGGGGGACATGTTTCTGAATTCACTTTAAGGGGCCTGGAGTCTGCTATGCACATGTTTGGCCTTTGAGTCCGTCTTGTTTAGGGTCTTAATCATTTGGGTTTCTATTTGCCTCTTTGCTTATTATATTTAGTTACAAATTAGTAATATGCTGAATGGCCTTTTACTGCATATCAACAATTTAAATAAAAGAATGATATGAAAAATGCAGTGCATGATGCATTAAAACATAACTATAACTCTTGTGCCGAAACTGACCTCTAATACTTCCCTAATTGGCTTAATTCCCAACTGTCTCTTTATTCTAGTTGTACTGCAGTTAATGTTAATGCAAAAAGAAAAAAAAAACAGTGAGTTGAAAGTTTCTGTCTGTAAGAAATTATACTGGATATAAATATCGATATTTTAAAATTGTAAAACTATTTTAAATGTAAAATGAACATAACTGCAGCATATAACAGTGGCATAATTTAAGTGAAGACACCAACAAAGAGGTAAAGAAGGAGAGCGTAATGTCCTTACATGAACTTTGAAAAATCAACCAAGATAAAATTGAATGTATGCTAGTAGACAGCGCTGGTTCAAATTAGCAGCAAATAACTTTGCACATTCCCACAATTCTGTAGTCATAGCATGTGTATATTAATGATTTCAGATTCCTTCTCTTCCTTTTCATAACGCCATTGTTTTTGTGTAAATATTTACCAATAATATTTGAATGGAATACATTTGCAAGTTAATTCCCCCATTACCCTGAATTTGAACTCGTTGAACGTTTCATAGTCTTCTTGACAGATAAAGATGAATCAGATAAAGAAAAATTCAGAAATGTGAAATATACCGTACATAAAAATCTAGTAAATCCTTTGAATGCAAAAATGAACTCCAGATCCTTCAGCATTTATACAAGTATGGCTTGGAACACTTTAAAATAAGATGACCTGTGGTTTTTCTATATAAGCAATGAAATTTTGATGTGAACCTTCCACACTATTGCTATTGTTTATTGTTATACTGCGTTTGACTTAAAAATAAATCAACATCTTAAGAGGAATTAAATGAACACAGCAGGATTTTGCAGTTCATTAAGTCACCACCCAGACCACATAACCCAGTGTCCAAGGTTTTAACCTTAATGCTTAAAAATTCAGAAATGATGACTACTGCTGTTCCATCCAATATCACCAATGGACCAGAACAGGTTCTGCCATTTTAAACAGTTTGTCCAGTGCTGTGCAACCTCATTTCATTATGTCATAATTATTTTAGTGCCAACCCTTCCTTTTCTTTCGCATTTGTTCATTTTTTTGGCTGGACTGCAAAAGCGGGGCCAGCCCTACAAACACGAATGTCTGTGACTGAGTCACTGAGTGATGAAGTTACACCACTGGTCGCCGGTCCAGCCATATACTAGGTTTTGACCTGGTTTTGTTTCACGTCACGCTTGTCATTGTTCTTGTTTTGGCAGATGAAACATAATGAACAGCTTTTCGCAATGACAATTGTGACACATTTTTTGCTCAACCTCTAGCATTCGGGCAGAATGAGTGCCATGACCCGGGCATCCCGATCAACGGGCAGCGCTTCGGGGACCACTTCCTGCTGGGGAGCACGGTGTCATTCACCTGCGACGAGGGCTTCATCAAAACGCAGGGGTCCGAGGCCATAACGTGTGTGATCCATGATGGGAACGTGGTCTGGGACGCAGCAGTCCCTCGATGTGAAGGTAAGGGAACGATCGGAATCTGAAATCTGAAATCCACCAGATGCAGTAAAACACAGCTGTTCCTTATCCATCCCATCTTTATGCTAATGTTCTATTAATATTAATGTTTATGCAATACCAGAAGGCTTCAGATTGTTCTGCTTTTTATACAGCAGTGAAAAAAGAAAAAAGAAAATATACATATGTGTGTGTGTGTGTGTGTGAGCATGTGTGCATGTGCATGTGTATTGTTATGAAATCAAATTTATTATGTTCAGCTCTGCTTCTGAGAAAATTCTAATATTATTGTATAGCTTTCTATTAGCCTATTGTACATTACACAAAGTCATTGAATTATAGTGACTAAAAATACAATGCTCCGTTTGGTTCCTTACAATTATCTGCTTTGTGAACGTATGTAAATGACCTTTTCCTTAATGATTAGGGATGCAGCTGAAACAAACAAAAGCATTGTCTGTTTACTGTTAAAATAAAACTCTAAAACAATATTATACAAATACTCTCCATGTATTATTCATTATATTTAGGAATTTGCATGTGTGGAAAAGATAAAAGATAAATCGACATTTATTTCTCATGATTATTATGCATAAAGAAATTTTCATTTGCATGCATTTAAACTAATGGATGTAAGTAGAACAATTACGCAATTACAGACAATTTTGTATGTGCGTTTAATGTCTTCTTTTGTTGTGTATGCGGGACTATTAAAGTTCATATTTATACAGATCTTTTTAAGATGGGGTTAAGGAATGTCATGAATACAAACACTCTAATCACAAGAACAGGCTGCTCAGTTAGGTCTAAGCTTACCATTTTAGCTAAACCTTAGAGTGCATCTAGCACTTTCTAGCCAGGTCTTAAACACTTCACATGAGTCTGTTTCTACAGTGAGTCCTGTAAAACTATTTGGACTATTACCACCTCTCTTTGTAAACATAAATAATAAAAAAAAAAGTACACCTGAGTGTCAATTAAAAAAAGGCACCGTTAAATGGCAGCTAAAAACTCACCGATACAGACTGGTTCTCAGTTGAAGTCTCTGCTTTGTCTTTGTTTTGCTGCTCAGTTTTATTCATTTTTATACCTCTGTGAAGCACTTTGTGAATTTGATCTTGATGGGTGCTATATAAATACATTTCTACTTTACCTTTAAATTTTTTTTTCCAGTTTTTACATTTATAGCGCTGCTAATTTGATATAAGAGCCATGCAAGAGGTGCTTTCCCATGTGGGAAGAGTCAGCTCCTGATACTCACTCCTTCTTCCCTAGCACCTTGTGGCGGCTATCTGACGGCTCCGACTGGAGTTCTGCTGTCCCCCGGCTGGCCTGGCTACTATAAAGACTCCCTGAACTGCGAATGGGTTATCGAAGCGAGGAAGGAACACGCCATAAAGATATCATTTGACAGGTATTTCTGCTGGTTTGAGCTCGCTTCAAAATCTTAACTTCCCACCGTCAGCTTTCATGCGTCATGATTCACAATTTCAGCTTTTCAGTCTTATGTGTGCATCTTTATTTTTGTGTGGGTGGGTTCGTTATTGTGCTATAATGTACCTTGCTCTCAGTACTTACCTTTGTCCTGCCTTTCTTGCTTTGTAGGTTTCAGACAGAGGTTAATTACGATACTTTGGAGATTCGTGATGGCCCTGTCAGCTCCTCTCCTTTAATTGGGGAATACCACGGAACCCAGGCCCCACATTTTCTCATTAGCACCAGTAACACCATGTACCTGCTGTTCACGACGGACAACAGCCGCTCCAGTGTGGGCTTCCAGATCCGCTATGAGAGTGAGTCTCCCAGTTCCCCGTGGCTCTGCCGTGTGAGCTCCTGCTTTTAGGGGCATTGTGCTCGGGCTCAGTTGAGCTTCGCACATGGTTCACAGCCAAGAGAGGATATCACTGCACTGCAGGTGCCAGTATGCATGAATGACTCAATGATAACAGTCCGGCAAGATCTACCAGAGAGTTTAATGGATGGCAACTGCTCTAGTGTGACAATGACATTCTTTTGTTTCTGTTTTCATAGGACAACTGCTAGATTCATTGTAAAGTAATGGTTCTGAATTTATCACAATAACCAGTGAACATTCAAATGTATCAAATGCAAAATATGTACAGAATTTAACTGGTCTGCTGCCAACATGTCATTCACTCAATTTAAAAAACAAGCGTTGATAATCTGGTGCAACTGATACAACTTTGAAAAGAAGAGCTTGGTGATGAAGTGAACTAATGCCTGGAATGAATCGGGCAAATTGTCTGATACCTGTGTGGGTGGCGGTATCGCTCCGCTGGGTATTGGAAATGATAACAATAACTGGAGGCAGTGATGTATAACATGAAAAAAATGATTAACATTTATGAATAGTTAAATGGTGATTAAAAATATTATTCCTTTTCATATCAAAAAGACCACACTAGAAATGTTATGCTGATAGCTTAGGGATGTTTCTGTAATTGGCAACAGAGTTTAATACCTTGTTGACTTTATTATACTTTTATTTATTTTGGATTTCTTGCCTTGAGAAAATAAAATGAAATATGTTAATTGTATGGTATGTTTGAGAAGTCAATGCTAATGTGACTTCAACTTCATTTGCTACCAGCACACTGTCTGAAACTGTGTGGCTTCCAACCGGATTATTTCACAAAGCCCTGACATTGCTAAAAATAGGATCATTTTCCATAATTTGTGTCAATTTTTATATCGGTCATAAATCACTGTTAAGCTAATTTATTTTGCCCGGGACTGTTTCAACATCACCTCACTCAACCTCGGGTCTGTCCATCCAGTAAAACGTGTGTTATTCTCTTCTGCAGGCGTAATGATGGAAACAGACTCCTGTTTGGACCCGGGAATTCCGGTCAATGGGAAACGTCATGGGGACAACTTTGCCATCGGGTCCAAAGTGACGTTCAGCTGTGATCAGGGCTACACACTGAGCGACGAGGAGCCCATTGTGTGTGAAAGGAGCCATCAGTGGAACCACGCGTTGCCCAGCTGTGATGGTGAGTGTCTCCCAATCTTTCAAGTGCACTACAGCGCATGTGGTGGCTCTGTTCTGCACCACACTCGTTCATCAGTATTTACTGAGCTGGCCGCGTGTTTATATCCGCAAGACCCAGATAGGAAGCCAACAATAGCCAGCATCTTATTAGCCATGAAAGGATAAGCCATCTTTTCCCGCTTCTCCATTCAAGGGCCAAGCGCATTCATTTTTGATGAGGGAAGAGGTAATCTGAATATGCGCGCAAAAAATAACTTCTGAGAGCAGACAAAGACCAGAATGGGGGTCAAAGCAATCAAAGCGCAGCAGTGCATGCTCTTCATGTTTCCTTTATTTTCAGAGATGAAAATAAATGGAGGCCAATGTTCTCGATAATGAAGTGAGAGTTTGGGTCATACATCTTTGTATTATTTTACTGATGCAGTTCACGTTTTTCGAGCACTGCCTTTATTTATTTATTTTTATTTTCATTTTTTGGTGTCATCAGTGCATCCACGATCCAGACAATAGTAATTCCTTTTGGCAAAGAACATCAACTGATAATACGAGCATACCTTTATATCAGTAAATATTCCATATTTTCCACAAAAAGCAATCAAGCCATTGAACATTATATTTAAAATGTCAAATTTACTTTTCTTTTCCTGTTTTTTTAAATCAAATATAGTTTTCACTGTAAAAATCCAGTGATTCTGGCTGCTGCTTTTTTTCTGCTGCTGTCTTTCTCTCTCTCGACTTAGAGTTCAGTGCACAGTGGCATTTTAATACAGAATTCGAGGAAGCAATCTTTATCTTTATCTTTGCATGCTTAAAAAGTACTAGGACAATTTTATGCTGCCATCTCTATCTCTCAAATCTGAATGGCTCATGCAGAAAAAATGCCACAAGCCGTCTGTTTACTGTGTAGTATGTACATATACAACAGCATTTCTCATTTTCTTCAAGTGATTAAAGCTGCTTCAAGGCTTCAAACTGTTTGATCAGGTGTGTGCGTGTGTGTGTATGTGTGTGTGCGCATGTGCGTGCAAGTGTATGTGCGTGTGTGCTTGAATGTGTGTGTGTGTGTGCGTGCGTGTGTGTGTGTTTGTGTGTGCGCATGTGCATGAAAGTGTGTGCGTGTGTGCTTGAGTGTGTGTGTGTGTGTGTGTGTGTGTGTGTGTGTGTGCGTGCGTGCGTGCGTGTGTATGTGCATGTCTGTGTGTGTGTGTGTGTGTGCGCGCATGTGTGTGCAAGTGTGTGCGTGTGTGTGTGTACTTGAGTGTGTGTGTGTGCGTGCTTTGATTATACAGTATGATGGGCAGATAAACTATGAATCAATTTTGCGTTGTGCAGAATGATTTTTCCATTTCTACCTTTAGCCATACATTTTTAACTTTAATGGAAGGACAGTAGATACCCTGCCATAATGGCAAAACTTTCCCTATAAGTTTTGGTAGTCACATACATTTGACTAAGCCATCTCAGTTTAGAACAAAAGCTGCACCAATATTTTTAATAATAACTCACTTGTGAAGACAAACAGCAGAAGAGTTTCTGGGGGTAACTGACAGTAATAACATTGCTTTTCAATCTGATCATGGGTCAGAAGACCAATGAAATCCCAGTGACATGGCATTTATTGATGGATAAAGCATTATTGGTTCAAAAATGTCTGGAGACTCTTATACGCACATATGTCATGCTGTCAAAACAGTGGAATCGTATTTCTGCCAAGCAAAAAAAGAAAAGAAAAAAGAGCACAATGCTAGCACAATGATTACATTGATGCATTTTAATCAGGTTTTTAACTCAAAGATTTTTCTGCCACAAACAAAATAAAATCTTGTGGTTGCTCTTATTTGTTTATTTATTTACTACCTCTTCTGGTTTACACGTTATAGGGAATTTTCTCATTTGCTTACTCTGAAACAAATGTGCATGGAAGCTCCTGTGTAGCATTCTGTTAATCCCATTTGCTTTTCTGTCAGTTTATCTGACTCAGTTGTTGTACATCTTTTTTGATCTCTGTAGATACGCATGCACTGGTTTTCATATTGTCGGTTTATATAGCCCTAGTTTTCTGAAACTTAAGCCTTTCATCACAAAGTCCACTTAGGCCTCCGCATATCACACTGTCATCAGTGTTGTCTTTATATATTAAGTTGCTTCATGAAGTTTCCAAACTGCATGAGATTTTCTACACCAGGAATGTTGGTTGAAGACACTGACCCAGATTTGTTTGTTTTTTTAATATTTATTTATTTATTTATTTAATCAAACTTATCTGGACCACATTTTAGTGCTGCAGTTCAACACAACTGGCATGCTAATATAATTCAGTACAGGAAGGCAATATATGAAAATGTTCATTTGCATTTTTTCCATTTTTCTTTTCATAACAGTGTTTGTTTGGCATACAATATCTGGGATGTACAGTGTAGTGAGCTAAATGTGGTTTCATATTGAACACAAGCTCAGTTTCTCTAATGCTACAAGAGTCTTTGTGTACACTAGGCTGAATGATCCATTCCATAAAAATGCATAACAGCATTCATTTACTAAAATTCCACTCATCTGTTTTCTTTTTAGCTCTGTGTGGAGGCTATGTCTATGGGAAAACTGGCACTATTCTCTCCCCTGGCTTTCCTGATTTCTACCCAAACTCACTGAACTGCACGTGGACAATCGAGGTGCCTCATGGGAAAGGTATAATATTGAAAAGGACTGATCCTTCAGGCTGCTGGATGGCTCATTCTGGTTCTAGTGCATGTGTGGGCCCTGCTCTCCAGGGTCGAATCCTGACAGTGCCAGTGCCAACAGCCCTGCAGGGCAATGTATAATTGAAGAACAGTTATGACAGTGTTATTTGCTGCCTTCACAGCTCGTTTGAAAGTTTTACGCACGACAGTTACAAAAAAACAGATCAATCACTGTGCTTCTGAGAGAGTTGTGTATTTGGGGAAAAAAAGGCGTGTCACAATATGTCATTGGCCTGTTTCTTCCCCTCAGGTGTGCACCTGGTCTTCCACACCTTTCACTTGGAGGACTCTCATGACTACCTGCTCATCACAGAGGGCGGGAGCTTCACTGAGCCAGTGGTCCGGCTCACGGGCTCAGTGCTGCCCCCTTCTATAAAAGCGGGCCTGTTCGGGAACTTCAGCGCCCAGCTCCGTTTCATCTCCGACTTCTCCATGTCATATGAAGGATTCAACATCACCTTCTCAGGTGAAACACTGTTTACCTTCTCGTGTAGCAGCCGGTTCCTTGCCCCTATTTTGAATGAGTGCCGCATCCTCTGAGCACATTTGAACTTTTCACAAGTGTTCAAACTGCAACATAACGGTTAAATTATTGCCTGCAGTATGATGGTGGCCGCTAAAGCAATTAATACATAATTTAAAATATATGGTGATGTGCTGTTGTAATCCATGGTCTGTTTTATGAATAAGAATGCAGAGAATGGACCCAACGTAATTATTTTTGGAACATCCTAGAACGGGACACCATGTTATTCTCCTCGTAAATTCTTTGTTCACTAACCCCGTATCTTCAATGTCGTTATGTGGCTCTCTTGTGAAATAAAATTTGGCTTTAATGAACTTTGAAATACAACAGCTCAGAAGGTATGAATCATTCCATGCTTTCATAAGCTCACATTTCTATTTTATTAGCGATGCCACATTAATCTAAAAAGCTATGGACTCTGGAGTGCCATTATGCCTCTTTCCGGGCTCTTGACTGGTGGAAACACAGAAGCTCCGGGTTACTGTAGTAATACTGCAGTAAATCTGTCAGGTTCAGCCATTGCCTTGTGCCAGTCTGTGAGCGTCTGTGCTGTCATCACTTTATCCCACAGAGTACAGTCTGGAGCCCTGTGAGGACCCGGGCGTTCCTGCCTACAGCCGGCGGGTGGGTTTCCGCTTCGGGGTCGGCGATTCCCTGGTGTTCTCCTGTTTCTCTGGTTACAGGCTGGAGGGCGAGCACAAGATCACCTGTCTGGGAGGGGCCCGGCGGGTGTGGAGCGCAGTCCTGCCAAGGTGTGTGGGTAGGTGGTCACATGCTTTCATTTCATTCATATATGGACTCTGGCCTACGCGCTGCCCGTGTCCACGAACGAGGAAAGAAGGGACGTGGGGCTGGCCTGCTGCCTCACTGAAGGGTGGCGAATTTCAGGTGTTTCTCTACCACTGCCTGATCCAAACTGTTGACTGCAGCTGCTTATGTTTGCACAGTGCTGACATACCTCTGGTGCTGTCTCTAATTGTGCACTCTGCCCAGAGAAATCCAACTCTTGAGTTCACTCTAACTTTCAAACCCTGTCCAACTGTTTGTGAGACTCTTGTCTCAATTGTAAATAGCTTCTGATTTTAATCAAGGGGACAACATGATAGCTCTTGTTCACTCATTATACCCAGACGCAAGGGAAATATTGGGAGTATTGCACAACAGATTATATTACTTCACCATTATGCATTTTGGTATTAAAGACAATAAGAACATCCACTCTGATTTGCTTTTTCTTCTGAATTGTCTTGGGGAGAGTAAAGCTTCATAAACCCTGGGAAATGAGTGAAGCAGCCATGTTCTACAAGTGACTAACTGATCTGAAAGGTTGATGCATTTACCTTATACTTGCATTTACCTTTTCTGAGCACTTTCGGTGTTTTTAGCAAAACCTGCAACACTTTTTCAGCTTTTCACTGACCTCTGAGTACATTTTCTTATTCCAAATGTATTCTCCAGTCCTCTCTCCATCATACAGGAAGGTTTTGGTTTTTACAATGGCCCTACTCTATTTTGTGTAATAAATATTACATAAGTCATGCTGTATAGCAATTACTCAGCTTTACTTCACACACTCACACATGAGGAGGTGGGGGCATCCCATAGCCTATTTTTGGTACAGTATACACCACTTGAAACAAGCTTTCACATGATAAAGCAGATCAAAGTTCAAGCCACATTCAAGCTCCAGACCCAAAATATCCCTCTCAACTAAATAGGTCTCAATATTACCTCATATTTCTTTTCAGTGACGATGCAAGATGCAAAATTTGATTTGTTTATGATTGACAGTTTGCCCCTTCTGTTGATTAAATGATAGCCAGCATGCTATGGTAATTAAAAAATCAATGATTGCTGATAAAGCAATTCTTTTGTATAACAGCTATGCTTCCTTGGTGATTACTAGCCACCAACCACACTACAAGGACATAATAAAACAAATGACATATTTTACAAATGACAGGTCAATTTACCTCTAGCCAGGATGTTGAAGAAAAAAAGACACCCACATTTTTATTTGCATGAAAATTCAATTATTCACGTAAGTTCCTTACAGGAGCCCTTACACAAACATTTAAATTATTGGCTTGTATATTTATATCAGCATAATATTTTCATTTTATTTACTAACATGACAAGCATTGATAGCCTTTTAATAGCCATTTGCAAAAAGGATGCTTATTTCAATGAACCATTATTTAATGGCATTTCAATAAATGCACAGTAAATGTCTAGGCCCCTAGCCATAAACCAGAGGTGTGATTATATTATATATATATATATATATATATATATATATATATATACATATACAACATCATCAAATATGAACAAAAATTGCCACCTCTCTTTGCCGGTACAATGTTACGCTGTTGTCCTGGGTTGCATTTGATTACCTCTTCAGCACTTTATGGTGGAGAGTTTACTCAGGTGCTAGATGTATTGAAACCCTAAAATCACTAGATATTGCATTCAAAATTATAGTGTATAAATGGAATGCCTCTTCTTGGCTCACTGCCTGAAGCACTACTAAAACCCAGGGTTTGAAGTTTTTATTCTCTACACACCCATGGTAGGTAAACTAGATGGGAAATGGGAAAAGGGGGAACCAAAGACATGTTAAACTGTGGACAATTAACTTGCATGTTATTTTAAAAGGGAAAAGCCATGCTATTTTGCAAGGCAATGCCAGAAGATGGAGCATGCATTATTTAACATGCTGTACTCTAGCAGGAAGTTTAATCATTCGCTCTTCATACTGACCACATTTGACTCTTTATATGTTTGGATTGATGGCTCTTTACTTTTTTTGTGAACCAGCATGTCTCACCTCTGTTACCTTTAATCTGTGGGATATCGGTGTAATTCATGGAGAAAGCCTTAAACTATCCAGACAGAATAGATTATCATGACTGCAGTGATGTAACCTAGTTTCACTCCGTGAATAATTTACGTTTCATTACATTAAAAAGAATTGCAAATTAGCCATCAAATGAAGACACGTGTTGTGTACATATTCACGTTAGTTGTCATGCAATAGGACTGTGCCAGGTTAACTTGATTAAGTCCAATATATTTTTATAATTATCAGATTTACATAACCAGAGGACAGACACTCTGTGCCCATTAATCATAAAATATGTTTTACTGCGCCTTTGCCGTGTTATATAACCATTGAGCACATTTAATTAACTGTATATTGAGTGATAACTTCATAAGTACTTAGGTAAAATAACACAACGTAGAAGTAGTATTAGTTGAGCTAAGCCATCAAGGAATTTAAAATCAAGCCCAAATTGTACATTTTTGTAAGAGGGATCTCTGTCGTGTCTATAGGTCTTTGCAATGTCTGTCGTCAGTTATTTATAAAATAAGTGGCTACATTGGTGCTTGTATCTTGATTGCTGATTATCACACTGTATCCATCTCTGTACAAGGATGCGATGAAATGATGAAAACGTCTCTTTCACACATTTGGATAAGTGGATAATACAGTCCAAAGATTTAGTGATTCCCGGCAGTTTATTTCAGGGTAAGCACTACAGCTAAAGGTCTTGAGGCAACATCTGTTAATGGACCTGAGGCTTTACATCAGAATGCTAAATACAGGGACATCGGACTCACGCTGAGCTCTAAGCCTTTGTACAATCAATTCATTTTCCTCTCAGGGTGACTGCTGCACATCAGCAGCTGCAGTGATGTCAGGGGTTAAACCAGCCATTATATTTCAGCTGTTCTCTCTTCGTTGTGCTAAAATTGCCCTTTTGTTTTTCTCTCCTTCGATGCAGGCTTTTCTTCTTTCACAATTTCCTCTGCTCTTCCTGCAAACAATCAGCTTCCAAGTTGTTGTGATAAAGTTGGACAGCCGTTTAAATAAATCAACAACATTGAAATCGCTCTCAAATGTGTTGATATCTAATCTTTCCCCTCCCTCCACCTCCTCTCCCCCCTATCCCCACCCCTCCCCCCCCCCCTTCCTGCCTAGCTGAATGTGGAGCCTCTTCTCTTGGGACTGAGGGGACTCTACTTTCCCCCAATTACCCTGGCAACTACGACAACAATCACGAGTGCATTTACCGCACCGAGACGGAGAGGGGCAAGGGCATTCGTGTTACCGCCACAACCTTCCAACTACATGAAGGGGACAGTTTGAAAGTAAGTCAGCATGCGTTTCCTGTGGCAGTGCCACCAATTAAAGCTGAACGACGAATGGAGAAGAGGCGTAAAATCTGCGTCAGCGAATAAAAACAGCACAATCTGCGTTGTGGCGCGCCTCTGCAGGCGGTATATAATTTACCAGTCAGCTGTGAGTCTGCGCAGTTGCCGTTTATTTTATTTTATTTCATTTTTTCACTGAACTGTAAGTTTCCCATTTAAAACGATTCAGCCTTGCAGTTCTCTGGTTTTGATGTTCATCGTTTTTCATCTTTGAACATTTCCACGGTGTAACCTGTGGGGGACCAGCATCACTAAATTCAGCTTTGTCATTAATCATCAGAATTAATTCATCATTGTACACGTTGGACACCCTTCATCCATACAGAATACCATGGCAGAGATTTTATGACATAGTGGCTTCCACTATGTAGCACTCCATGAAGCGTCGCAGCATCCTCCTGCAAACGCTCTCCCTGGCTTGCACACAGAGAAAGCGTGTACCTGCCAGTGGGAGATAGCAGACTGTGTGAGGGTGAGCTGAATCCGAACCCTCCCCCTCTGATCGCTCGGCTGGATGTCTGCGTCTGGCTGAGGCAGCAGGCCCCCCCACCGCTGGCATGGGCCATAGCTGAGGGTTCATGTCCGGAAATCCACCCCCCCTCCCCAAGTCCGGAGTCTGCCTCAGGCTAGGCTCTCTACCTCACAGAACCTTTCGACTCTGGATAGCATTCCTTCCTTGCTCACTTGGTTAGCTGTCTTACTTTTCGCCATGGAGGCAGGCCATCTAGATATACTTTTATACTTTTATATATCTCATCTGGGCATGCCTGTGAGTGAAACTCACTAATGAAACTGGGCATTGTAGGTTTTGAGGGTTGAAAAGGGAAAAAAAATAAGTGCACAGACTTTTTAAAAACATCATTGAGACAGCTACAGTGTTCTTTGTTATGTAGCTCAATGACTCTTTTGCTCAGAGAACAAGGTAATTAGCTAATGTTAGCCATGCCTCCTTATATTAGCATAGAGCATAGGCCTTCTTGCAATGACTCATTTTAGCAGTCACAACCCAAATGGCTGCATGGCGTGATTCCATGCTGGTTACTGATTCATAATGAAAAGTGTAATTAGTGTGAAACATTCAAAGTTACATTTTTAAAGCTTACAAGGGCTTTTTTTAGCTGACCTTAAGTACACAGAGCAGTGGGTTTGTTTGTACTGGCCTTCTAATCACGCCCCATAATAGGTTTCAATGCATCACGTGCCACTTCCAGGCATGTATTTAAAGGGTGAGCGGCTAAGGTCCTATGAGCACGGAGCTTAGTGCCTAATCTCAGCGCAAATGGAAGTCCTAATGCACAGCTGCATATCGCTGAGGCAGGTGGGTTGGAACCAGACAAAATTGCCCATTTCATGCAAAAAAGAAAGAAAAAAAAACACAACTAGCCACTCAAGGAAGTTACTGGAAATCGCTTTGGTTAATGTGGCTTTGTGCTGTGACTGACTACGACTTTCCTGCTATCTAAATGTAAATAACCATTGATGAAATGTTGGTAGGTACTTATTCCTAGGCTGAGTAACGCCGTTATCTCAAAAAAAAAATCTATGCGTAAGTGTTCAAGTGCACATTGCATGATTGCATTTGTTTTAGGCCTCTCTGTTTATTTTGGTACACAGTGTTTCATGGTCTTGCATAACGCTTGCCGGCAAACTGTTAGGGGAAGCAGAGTGCTGGAATTTGCATAAAGAGGAAAAGTATTCATATTAGAAAAGGCAGTCAAGACTGTATATTCCACAGTTTAAGGCCTGTGTGTGCGTGTGTGTGTGTGTATGTGTGTGCATGCGCACTTTCCAAGTCCTGTTCCAAGGGTATATTGAGTACAAGCTGCATGATGTACGGAGAAGAGATTTTGTCCTCCTCTTGCAGCTCAGCTTGAGAACTGACAGCATCACGCTGTGACTCCTCCCCCTTTTCACACTGGCCTGAGTCACATGGTGTGCTCCTCAGGTCAGAGGTGAAATAATGTTTGCCGTGACAGAATAAGGGGGGGAAGAGGAAGTTGACATTGATTTATGGCTTCTAACATTTCCCATCTCACAGCAGACCTCTCTTTGTTTGCTGCTGTAAGATGCTGTCCATCAGTAATTCAGAAACATAATTATAAAACACAACACTGAATCAAAATATAATTTATTGCCCCAAGGGCATATTCTCATTCTGTGTTTTATAACTGAAATCCAAATATATCTTCTTATCCTACGAAAGAGAGTAAAATGTAGATTTCTCCAATATAGTTTAGCTACTAGTGAAACAAAATTATTAAATAAATACAACATTGGACAACTTGTAGGATGCCTAGCATAATTTTTAAACCTTCAATTTTTACCTTACCAGGTTTACGATGGAATGGATAGCTCATCTCGACTTCTTGGAAATTTCACAAGGAATGACATGTACGGCGTCATCATCAACAGTACTTCAAACCACTTGTGGATCGAATTCAACAGCAACGGGTCGGGCACAGACAGCGGATTCAGACTGACGTACAGCAGTGAGTAAAGCAGGAGGAAAGCTTGAGTAATGTGTCTGTCTTGTTCAGGAGACTACTCTTACTGATAATCTCAACCAAAAAAAAATGCTTTGGGTGTAAAAAAACAACTTACATACATAAAGCATGTACCTTCTATACATGTGTACAAGCAGAATCCTACAAATATGTCTGTGTACCAAATTACTGATGTAAACATTATAAGCTCCAACTAAACTTTCACAGAAATCCATTTTCCAATGCATGCACTTTAAAAATATTGTGTATTGCGGACATGTTTCTGTAAAAGTAACAACCTCCTTTTGCACACTGTATTTGAAAATAATGACTAGATTTGAACATTAACTCTTTTGAGCTGAGAGTAGCAGCCCAACCTACAGAAGCATCACTCAGATGAGCTTTCTAAGGCATCAACAGCCAGAAAGTTTTGTGTCACTCAGAAAAGCATCTCAAAAGTTTTTGGTTTGGCACACTGGAAAACAGTTACATGTCACAGAGTATTATGGCTGGAAATGACCCCAAGACTTCTGGTTAATAGCAACAGCGGTCTTATGACAGCTCCATAACACTGACAGCTCTAGACTGTTGAGGGATAGATGCCCAAGAATTAACTGCAAATAAATCACATTGAACAATGAATTATCTTATTACAATTAAAATCATGAAACAACTCTCTTACGGGGAAAGTACTTTGTCATGCATAAAGATAATTGAATTCTGAACTGTACAGTATGACCCCAGTCACGATTATGTTGTTATTATATACAAATATTTAAAATCTGCAGTTTCATTCATATTATGGCGGTCATACTGTAACTGATAAAAATATGAATTTTATAAAATCTTACATAAAATATGAGTGATGGGCATACATATCAGTCCTACAGACAAGGACAACTAGGAAATCAATGCTTGTAATTTAATAGGTCATGGGTCATGGGAGCCATGTTTTTTTGAAGCAGGGACCTTTCCTTTGCTATTTAAAATGTATGGGATTATATATGCTTCAGTTCCTGAAAACTAGAGCAATAGGAATTTAAAAGAAGATTTTTATTTATTTATTGAAATGCAGCAAGAGCGAAAAATGGGCAGAATGTGATAGGATATGGAGTCCTTGCCTTGTGGGATATTTATGTGAAATTCACTGTGGTACAAGTACACTAAATTTCACAAAGAATAAGAGAAGAGATCAGGAAAACACCTGCTGTGTCTGGACCCTGAATAACAATTATACAAATTTAACAGAAACAATAGGGTTCCACTACACTGTGCATGAACCAGCAATAAAAAACACAACAATTACATTGCACTCCAGCAGCTTGGATGTTTGGACCTCTAATTAAAAGATACAGACATTATGATAGAATACAGACGAGAATAACATTGCAATTTTTTCCCCCAACTTTTCAGTTATTTCTGATTATTTCTTAATTTTGTACTTTATAGTACCTTTGAGGTACCATCTTTTATTGCTAAAGACAAAAAAATAAACAGCTGCCGTATTGATGCCTTCACTTGAATGTCTTCAAGGTTTTATGTTGTACCACACATTTATGGCCAAACAGTGCGAGTTCTATGACTGTGCACGAGGTTATTGTCTGATTGACTGGAACGCATTTGACAGGTCTGATTCAACTGCACATTTGGTTCTTTAACGATCATCTTGAGAGTGACAATTTTCATCCTGCCAGAACAAAAGGGAGCAGTTTTATCCGGTCGTTCTTTGTAGAACTTAAGGGAGCCGTATTGGTTCATTCCAGGGCATAGATGTAAAAATGTCATTTTTAAAAAGCCCATACTCACTTCAGAAGAAAGATGAAGTGTCCGGCTCCTTCAGAGATTTCTGATATTCATGTGTGTAAAGGCCCCCTCTGGCTGCTCCGTTTCAAATGGATTTCATACTCATCTGTAACAGGAGCAGATCAGGAAAGAAAGCTCACCCCTCAGGACATTGCCTGAATTGGATTTCATCAATGGTGGAGAGTTAGAAAGGACCTAATCAGTCCTTTTCTGGTTACTTCACAACATCTGAGATACTATGTGGTCTAATTTACTAAAACCTTTCTCTGCATTTGTTAAAGTTCAAGACAGTGCCCATGAGCTCAGTTTAAATGGACTCTCTTTAAATTGTGATGATTTTCTTACAGTCTGAGAAATAATAATTACTGTCTGACACTTGATTGAATTCAGTAGACAGACAACTTCCTGTCCATCTCTTTGAAATTCTTTTACATTTTCAGGTTTTGACCTTATTAAATGTGAAGAACCTGGGATTCCTAATTATGGATACAAGATTCAAGACGATGGCCATTTTGCAAACACGTTTGTGTTGTACAGCTGTAACCCTGGTTACACTCTCCATGGTAGCAGCACCCTGACCTGCCTTAGTGGTGATCGAAGGGTCTGGGATAAACCCTTACCTTCATGTGTGGGTTAGTACAAAGCTTGAAAACCTCTTTATTATAATATCAAATGCTTCCATCTATTAAGACGTATTCTGCCTGACCAGAGGCTAGACGTTATCTTGATACCTATAGAAACTGGTACATTACTTGCTGCAGGATACCGAATGATGGCTTTGTTCTCAGATCATTTTGAGCTGCCCAATTAAATGTAATGTAGTAAAATGCAGAATGCAGAAACAATTGGTGATAAAGGGATAAGGTATGGATATGTCCTGCTTGTGGCTCCAGATACAGGCTCACAATAACCCCTCCATAACCCCTCTCCCCCATTTGTTTTTTATTGAAATGCCCATTTACTGTAACACATCCAGGTAAACAAAACTGGGAATTAAAATGCATGTTGTGCATTGAGCAGTAAAAGCTGCAAGCTGCAGGTGAGCAGGAGATATAATATAGATAATTTTTTTCTGTAAATGGAAGTTATAGAAGCTGAAAAAAGTGAAATTGTTGCTTTTCATATTTAAAGAGATACATGTATGTATATACATGCATGCATGCGTGTGTGCATGTGTGTGTGTGTGTGTTTGTGTGTGTGTGTGTGTGGAAAATTTTCAGTCAGAATTGAAGTCCAACAATGTATCTTGTCATTTGGAAAGAAAATGTCTAATAAGATGGCATAAATCTTTCTTCTTCCCTCTTCATTTCACTAAGTTCCTTCATTACCCTCAGTGCCATTACTTTAACTTTAAGTGAGTGTGAAAATAGATCACTTGGTTATTCTGTCAGTCTTATACCTTATGAGTTGCATTTGGAACAAATTTACATATTTGCAGCTCCAGGAAAGTAACATAGAAAATGGATGACATTGCCTAAGGCTGTCATTGTATTGCTTTTCCACAGAATTACACAAATTAATAAGGACCCCCTCCCCCCTCTTCTGCAGCTTTCCTTCTTCACACTCACATGTGAAATAGTTTGGATGCTTATCATTTGTTTCAAGTGAGACAACACAAATGAGTATAAATTTACATACCCAATGTAAGCGGTTACAAACCTAGTGCTAAGAAGTCTTACCTAGGGTGCCACAGCAGAGGAAAAAGTCATACATTAATTAATAATATGAACTGTTTAATTTTAAAAGGAAAGTTTGAATGCCCCTTGATAGAAAAAAAAAAAGGTTTGGAAGGTAAATTAAAGATGAAAGTGCATGACTATTTTAAAGCAATGTTCATATGCTTGTCCCCTCTTTAGCTGAGTGCGGAGGTCATATTCAGGGAGCCACATCTGGGCGTATACTATCACCAGGATACCCTGCACCCTATGATAACAACCTGCACTGTACCTGGTCCATCGAGGCTGATACAGGAAAGACCATCAGGTAATAATCACTGCTGATTTGATAGCCTGCCAAAAATCCAAATTCATTATAGAAAATCACATGCTCTCTCCCTCAAGCTGCCAGCAACTTCAGCGCACTGTAAAATCACTGATTAGATTTCACTAACTGTGTTCAGCAATTAGATTTGTAGTTGGGTCTTCTCATCAATCTTTTTACAAATTAGCTGAAGATAAATATGTAAAATATTTAGCATTTCCCTGTAGCATGGAGAGTATCTGTGTGTGGCACCTCCTTTTCAGGTCCACTACTGGGATTCTTGGGAAACCCAAATACTGTTTATTAGTCAACAAATTATAAATATCTGGAGTTTGTTAAACAGCATTAATACTTCAAGTGGAACCCAGTGTTGGTTCTGGGACCCTTGTAAGGCCGATGGAATCTTGAAGCCAAGCAAATACCAAGACATTATTTATACCAAGAACCTAATTCTCTCTGCCAGAAAGCTCAAATGTAGCCACAACACCAATTGATCTTCCAGACTCTTGTGTCTGTCTGTCAGGCTAGTGAAACATTAGCATGGTATTCAGGAGGAGTATCTGCCTTGCATATCTGAAGTGTCAACTGACATTCAACTGTTATGTTGTTTCAGAGGAGTTTACATTGGTTACATTCTCTTGGTTTTACTTCAGAATAGATTGTAGCCTTGAGATGCATAAATAAGTCAGACAGAGCCATTGTCCTGTATAGTGAATAGTGATATCACTGTAGAATCATTTAATGCATCCCAATAAATATTATTTATTTCAAAACAGAGACAGAAATATGTCCTGTCCAATTGTAGTGCAGGAATGTACACAAGAATGCAAGGTCTACTGGTTTTGACAGTGCAACTGAACCTGAATTTATTTATTTAAAATGTTTGTACCCAAGTCACTTGGTATTCCAGGTCTGAACCAGCTTTCAAATGAAAGGGGTTTCCTGCATGACTCATAAAAAATAAAGGATGACATCTTTCTGTGAGTTCAGAAGTTATTCTGCCCTTGATGAATAAAAATACCAATGCGATAAAAGATTGCTGTAGTGTTACAACAGCCTGCGGTTTCAATATTTTATAAAGTTTAAGGTACAGGAACTCAGGGAGGCAGTTGTTTAGTCTTGGTATTTATTCTTTCATTTATTCTGGTGAGTAACTCAGAGCTAAGCAGGTTCTGGAGTTCACCTGTGACCAGAAAACCTGTAATCCAACTGGTCCAGATACATTTCCATGTGATTTTCCTTGACCTTAACAATTGTTTTACAGCCTCCTGCATAGTCAATTAGCTGAATTGGAAACTAGCTAATCTCCTCCAACATAACCGTCTTTTGTCATATCATTGTCCAACCTCTTTTTTTTTTTTGTAAATATCTATTCCATCCTTGGCTAGCAGCTGGAGTTTCTGCTGCTGATTTACCACCCACACACAGTTCATAACTCCAAACATAGAAATAGTAGATCTCAAACCCCAACATATTCTGTTCCAAGTGATGAGACAATAAGTTGAGGAGTTACACTTAATAGAATATAAGTAACTTATTGTTCTTTTATTTACAAAGTCCCTGTCATTTAGACCGTTAACATGATACAGCAGTCAGAGGAGGAATCCTGGCATAAAGGGCAGGCTCTTTTGTGGTTTCTTAAGGGGATGACAGATGACCTAACTCTCTTCTACTAGAAAAATGTGTCCCTCTTTCAATAACAATTTTACAATTTAAATAACAGCCACCTCTCTAAGGACAAACACGGTAGATCAAAGTAAGTTTTATTCCCTACACAGTAAATCAACTGCTTGTCATCTGGGGAAACAGCTAAAAGACAGGCTTGGATAAAGCGTGTCGAGAAAGCTTAACGCCTAAGACACGTTAACTATATCAATTATATTTGCTAAGCTAATATTCGGGCATGTTCAGTCAATTCCCAACATTTACTCGATGGATTGCCTTTTGTTTTATTTGTGGAATGATTCATTGTTGTCCTCTGCATTCACTGGATAGGAAGCCACCACAAATCAGAACAGAGAAGTGTGTGCGTAATATTTCCAGAACGGGCCCTGAACTGCTCCTGCTAGCAGTGTGGAAGATGACACACTGTTTTGTTTCTGCAGCCTGCACTTTATTGTGTTCGACACGGAGGTCGCCCACGATATCCTGAAAGTCTGGGACGGTCCGACGGAAGGTGGAATCCTGCTGAAAGAGTGGAGTGGGCCGTCTCTGCCCGAGGACACCCACAGTACCTTCAACATATTAACCCTTCAGTTCGACAGTGACTACTTCATCAGCAAGTCCGGCTTCTCAATTCAGTTCTCAAGTGGGTATCGCCTCTTCCTTTTGAATTTTTCTCCATCTTCCATCGGTACCTTCCTTACCTTATAAAATCTTATCACATATAAGTGGAGTCCTGGGTAATGTCTCAATTAGAAACTCATTTATTTAATTACAAAATTTTGTCACCTTGACCATCAGGAGGCACCTGATGCAATATGTTGTAATGAAATAAATTTGGTTCTAAGTGAATCATTGTTTGGATCTCCACTTGTAGTATGTTATGTTCTTCTTTTCCGATGCACCTGTTGGTGTAGGTGTACAGAAGTCTCATGAGTGAATTTATAAAACCTTTAAAGCTGTATGTTTATCAGTTTCAAAGATCTTTTTCAGTTCAGCTTTTTTAATTTAGGGTAGTCATGAGGAAAAGTCATCTTAGTCTGTACACTTTGTCTTATAAACCATCTGACGTACCAGAATCATGAGATATTCAGTTCAAAGAATGAATAAATCCATTATTGTTCTGTAAATGGCTCTAAACATGTAATTTATTATGAATAATGTTTTTTCAGTGTTGCTACTTCTGAGTGGGAATGTATTTTATCCCTGGCTCAGCACATTTATGACAGTATTTACCCTGCTAGCAAAACTTGTATTTTTGTGCGTCTTTTCAGCAATCCTGCAGTGTAAGGAATTTGCCACAAAACAAATAGATATGCCAAGTGCAAGATATATTAATTTTAAATTGGGTTAAAACGGTTCGGTTTATACAACTGTCAATGTTATTATTTTTTATTTGTTTGTTTGCATTTAGTGGAATGAAATGAGGAGATCCCATTGGAAGACTCTCTGTAGCTGTAATGGCAGGTCTGAGTTAAAATGACCAGGCTGTCCTATATTACAGAGCAGCTGGGAGCAGACAGCATGCAGGCAGTGCCCTTGGGACCCTTTCACAGCACAAAGGGAATCACGCTTTGCTTTCGCTTCAGAAATATGCAGTGAAGCAAATAGTTATCTTATCAGCAGATGTTTAATATCGTGCACAAAGGTGTCATCCATCTATCTAGGGCTGGTACCTTTCCAAAACACTTTTTTAAAGATAACTGACAGCCGTCTTACGCATAATACACGTGTATACGCACCCACTCCTAGAAATGAATGTGATTTTAAAGCAAATTAGATTACTTAAAAAGCAGATATATTGTTGCTTTAAAAGCAGATATATACATTTATAATACGGATGTCATACTAGTGAAGAGATATGTCACATGTAAGCGCGGTACTTTGCAAATGTAAACTCATATGTCACAATTGAAATGGGTGTCACTGTTATCTTCATATTCAATGTAAAATCTGCTTGCTTTGAAGGTTTTTTTTTATTTTTTAACTTTGTGTATCCCGAACAGATGAAAGTTTCTGATGCCTTAAAAACTCAACCAGTTACACAACCATTACAGTGATATACAACCTTTGTTTCTTTTCAGTTTTTGATCATAAGGCCTTTAAAAATGTCTTTTTTAAAATAGGTGGTAATAAAGAAGGTTTAAAGAGAGGAAAAATAAAAGCATTTTCACAACAAACACAACCTTTCCTAAAAGCCGAAGAAGGTGGCATGAAATAAATCTCCTGCCTTTTTTTCTGTCATCTTTTTAAATGCAGCTGAAGCCTCAAACAAAGCAGAGGATTTTATTTATTCAGTTTTACATCTGGGGGTGGAGTTATCAGTGTCACAGCAAAAGTGCTACAAAGAAAATGGGCTGTAAGATTAATTTAGAAGAGAGCGAGAAAGATGAGACGCCACTGCGAAGCCTTGTATTAATTTTCCACGATTTTGTGTGCCTGTAGCTACGACCGCAACGACCTGCAATGACCCCGGGACACCCCAGAATGGAACACGTTATGGAGACAGCAGGGAGCCGGGCGACACCATCACCTTCATGTGCGACCCTGGATACCAAATACAGGGCGTGGCCAGAATCACCTGTGTGCAGCTCAACAACAGGTTTTTCTGGCAGCCTGATCCTCCTACCTGCATCGGTATGCTTACAGGAAACTATTTGCAGAAAATCCTGATAAAATACTGTTATGCATCGATTACTGTGTAATACATTCACTGAACAGACACTCAG
Organism: Anguilla anguilla; assembly: GCF_013347855.1. Lineage (NCBI taxonomy): Eukaryota > Metazoa > Chordata > Actinopteri > Anguilliformes > Anguillidae > Anguilla > Anguilla anguilla. The sequence goes on along the minus strand of NC_049218.1, from coordinate 16,219,237 downwards.
GATATAATGGGGTGACATACAAAATTATAACAGAGCTCTTCAGATCAGCTCTTTTTATATCAATGCATCCAAAGAATCTGGCTCAAGGGTAAAAATGAAGATGCCATGAATATTTAGCCTCTTTTTTCGGTTTACAGTTTACAAATATGATTCTCTTGAGTGACCTATTTCATGGTTCCCACTTGTCATTTTGTTGTAATCTCTATTTTTCTCACCTACATTAATTACAAATCCATTTTTCTACAAAAGCAGTCACACTGATTTCCCGTCTGCTGATCGGTGACAGAAAAAAGAAAACTACACTTCTGTATTAAAGGGATTTAACTTGCGCTGATGTTTTTTCTCCGATTCATTTAGATTGAATGCTGAACGGTGGTTGCTATGTGTCCAACTTCTTGAATTACTGTAAAATTACTTTGAATTGCTTCAAATAGCAGGCATGGCATTCAGAGCCAAGGTCTACAATACAAGTTTGGGCTTGGCTGCTTTTGCAGACCGGTGCTGTTCTAAAACTAGACTCTTTGCTATTGAAACTGGCAGTATATAGCCAGTGTCTTCACAGTCAGGCAAGTAAACATTTTGAATGGGGTGTTTGATATGAGAGCTGAAACTATATTTCTTAAGATACAGTACTAACATACTGGTAACGTCATTGTAAAGTGGCACTGAACTTGCCTATCTCATCCGTTGTTTGAGCTGTTGAATATTTATATCATTAATATAGATAGACACAAATCTTTCTTTTAGTCCTTTCCATTTGCTCACTCACGGTCTATTCCAAAGTGGTTCACCACTGTTCACTTCAAATTTTCCAAATTGATGAAAGACATTAATAAAAGAGCCTGCTCTTGTTGGGAGATGTATGGTAAAATGAGGAAAATCTGGAAGTATCTTTCTTTTTTGATATGTATGTAGTTTGTTGTCTACTGTCTGCCTGTTCATAAATAGCATGCACCTTCTTGTGCCAATTTTATGGGAACGCACACAGCATGTTACACTGCAATTAAAACTCTAAACAAACAAAAAAATGTTGTTTTGGTTCTAAAAAGAAATAACCTGCAGCAGTACCCAGCCCTTAGTCTTTATATCCTAATACGATTCAAAGTCACCAGTGGAATGGATGTGATCTTATATACAGTACATAAAGGCTGTCTTCTCTATGCAGATTGGAGTACATTATAATCAGGGCAAAAAAACAAGTATTCACTCTAAGACACAGAGACACTCATGCAGGCACTCGCACACACACACACGCACACTCTCTCTCTCTCTCTCTCTCTCTCTCCCGGTGATACAATATACCTATATTTCCCCACTGCTCCACCAAATCTGTCTTTTTATTTGTCTGAATGAGAGAATACCCTTATTTTCTGTATTGGTTCACAGATGGCTGGTAAACTACAATCAAATGTCTTGACAGGGAGGTCATGTCCATACAAGCAGCCACATCAGTATTCAACGAGGCATTCTCCCACTTCATCACCTTGAATGTCTTCGCTAAATTACCAAGCAAAATGCCATTGCCTTACTCCACTGCAGCCATGAATTTGATATTTTTGCCAATCTGTATTTGATATTGTGGTTCTTGTTCATTCATATCAGTCATTTTAGTGTGCTTGTGTTTTATCTGTCTCAGTAGGTGTCAGGAAACATTACAGCCTATGCTTGTGTCATCTCTTGAATCCAGAATCTCATTCCACTTCAGATGTGTCAAACAACCGGCATTGTGAACCACTGCTTATAAGTATGTAGCCTGGGTTTGAAGTGCCAGCTTAAAACCCTGTGTCGCCCTTTCTCTTGTCGTTGTGATAGCCACCTGTGGAGGTAATGTGACAGGCCCTGCTGGGGTAATTCTATCACCCAACTACCCTCAGCCGTACCCGCCAGGAAAGGAGTGTGATTGGAGGATAAAAGTCAGTCCTGACTTTGTCATTGCCCTAATTTTCAAAAGGTATGTCACTCACAATTTGCTGGAAGCTGCCAACAGTGGTAAGAAGAAACTGACCCTTCTCTCGCCTCATGCCATTTCAGAATTAGCTGAAATCCCCATGAAAAAGCCGTGGACTCTTTGCGAAATGTGAAATGCCTCTCTCCTTTCACATCAGATTTTCATGTAGTTCTTGTTAGTATTTCGCAATGTGAGCGTAGCAAGCTCAAGCCGAAACCACATTCGCAAAAACTCCTTAGTGGTCTTGGTGGTCTCCACCACACATCACCTGCAGTCATGGTGTCCATCATTGTACAATCATCTCCCTCTCTCTCGACTGCTGTTTATACCCCCACCTCTTCCTTTCCCCTCCGTTTTTACATGAGTGCGGTTTGATTCCTCAGCTTCAACATGGAGCCCAGCTATGACTTCCTGCACATTTATGAGGGGGAGGACTCTAACGGCCCCCTTATCAGCAGTCTTCAGGGGAACCAGGCCCCCGAACGCATTGAGAGCAGCGGGAACAGCCTATTCCTGGCCTTCCGCAGCGATGCCTCTCTTGGTCTGTCCGGGTTCGCTATTGAGTACAAAGGTAAACCACCCTCAGCCTTACTGCCTTGTGCAATTCTCATCGCTTTTATCCAGAGCGACTAGTTTGGTCTTGATTTACAGTATGTGATATGAAGGGTTACTAGCCAGTATGTGGCAGTTCTCAGAAAAAGAGAAACACCAAGAGAAAAATATATCCGCTGTCAGAGAAACCTCACCCCCCAAATAAGACTGATATAGGCTCAAATGGCAAAAAAAAAAATTCACTTTGATATCAGGAAATTTCTGGTCCATTGTGGCCATTAACCACTGCACTTTTCCATTATCCAGTGCAACATCTGCATTCACTGATTTCTCTCTTTAGCCATAATTTTTTGTTTGTGGTGGAAAAATTCATTTTTGCACAATTAAAACAAGTATGCACTTCATATAACATCATAATTTCAGTCCCTATAAGATTCAATTAATACAAAGGCCAGATGAAAAGGAAAATATGGCCTTACAATATTTAATCCACTTCAAACTGTTAATTGCTTTGAGATGCAATATTATTCCATCAGTAACCATTTGTAATAGGATTAAAATCAGCAAACGCCAACATTTCCCTAAGAATATTGAAGTCTATGGTGCAATTTTCCTCTGCAAAAGCATCTGAAGAGTAAAGCTTTTTATTTTTATTTTCATGTGCTGAATTTAATCCCTTCCACTCTATGGAGAGTACGCCACACAATTGATCTGAGCAGTCTTACCATGTAAATTGCTTTTGAGGAGATAATAAAGTAGTCATCTGATGAGGCAGAGTTTGTAAGAGCCCCAGATGTTCAACTCATGCTTTGCCTGACTACTTTCTAAGTGCTGAACACATAAAGAACAAAAACAAAATCTTTCTAACTTTCTACAGAGCACCCTCACAATGTTTAATTTCTCTGCTGGCTGACAGAAGACAAAAGAAAACCAGAGAAGGGGTGTTTGTGGTTTGTTTCTGACAAAAAAAGCATTTGCTTCCAGACTCTCCCTCCATTTTCTTGCTTTTGGATTGGCCGAAGAGCTGTGACAGACCCCTCAAGGATTTAACATTAAGACAGCAGTAAATTGAACTCTTATCTGAATCAACTTTGACAGCAGCAACAGACTGCGCTTAAAGCCCTGGTTGATTGCTGGACTTCACATTTATTTGCTGGTGAACAATGTTGTTTTGCTGCAATAGAGAGAAAAAACTTAGAAGAGGTCTTCTATGAAAACATGATTTTTTGACATTTCAGAAATGTTTATGATTTTTTGCTTTCAAAGTGTCACTGTCCAAATTGCTAGCTGATTGTTTATGTGATGCAAGATTTTTCAGCATTTACTCGCAAAGTAAATTCTCATGCAAACATACACCATCACCATGCCATCCACACTCACAGATGTGTACACACAAGCACACATATTTCTGAGAAAATATCTGGCCTTTTGATCTTTTTGACTGATACTAAAAGCAATTGCAGCAGCGGCAGCATGAAAAAAACAATCAAGACAAAATGTGTTCTCTTTTTTAATCCTTTCATACAGGCCATCAAATTCTTAAATACTTTGTTTTTTTTTTACTTTAACAACAGTTGTCAGTTACTCTTGAATGACATTTGACACATCTGTTAGCCTCTGTGGCTCTTTACATAATGTATGATGACACTGTAGTATCATCAACCTGCTTCCGTGTACTGGTGTATTAAAGGACCACAGTACTGGAGGCTGCAGTGGATGCTGTGTGAAGGTATAAACAACTTCTCTGAGATAGGGGTCTTCAGCCAGGAAGATTATTTTTGAAGGCCTTTAAATGAGAAAGCTTGGGAATCCTGCCCTATAGTACTGATGGAGAAAGAAATGAAACCTTTTCAGTTTTCACCTGTTATGTCAGGTAACCTGTGAAGATCCATCTACACAGTTTTGCTTGAGGGCCAATTAGCTGACTGCCCATTGTTAGGGCGATTCTGGCTGCCACGGTATCTACAGCCCGCTTCCCTCAGTCGTGTTAGCACTAGCCTTCTCCCAGGCTTGCCCCTGGGGGCTGCACGGCTATATCTGCTCTCCCTGAGCTTTGCCTTGCCTCTGAGCCTTCTATTGGTGGTAATTAGGGCAGATGTGGCCAATGTAAGCTGGAGAATGCTTTGTACTGTTTGAGATCTGTCAGAACCCTAATCCAGATCCTGTCTAAGTGCACTTGCAGCCCTTCAGTTCTGGATTCTGTGGCATTACGGTGTTTTTTTTTTCCTTTTTTTTTTGGTACTCCACGATCAGTTCTAGCCATCTCTCCCGAAGTTCTTCAGGCTTTGATAATTTCAGTAATATCCGTACATGCATTTTGTATTATACTGTGTTATTGTTTCTCCTTTCTGAATATAGAGAAGCCCCGAGAGGCTTGCTTTGACCCCGGAAACATCATGAACGGAACCCGCCTTGGGACAGACTTCAAGCTGGGGTCGACTGTGACCTACCGCTGCAACTCTGGGTACACGGCAGCAGGTCCGCCCACCATCACATGCATTATCGGGGCTGATGGAAAGCCAGTGTGGGACAAGGCCCTCCCCACCTGTAAAGGTAAAGCACCTGTTTGAACTGGTTTTACTGCACTTTCTTACTTGTGTTAATTGAATATTCGTTTGAAAAGCAGACAAATTCATATTTATTCATAGATGGAGAGATTTAACAGATGGTAGAGCATGTTGAATGTTGGATAATTTCATGACTCAGCGGACTGTAAAAGCAGTGATCTGTGATGGGAGGCATGCATGTACATATCATGAGCGTTCATTTTTAATGTAGTACTTACGCCCGATGGCATTCAAGTGGTAAAACCTTGTAATATTTTTACTTAATTAGCCAATTTGTGGGATCAACTGTTGGATCACTAATAATTACTGCTAGCAAGTGAACATAGCAGCATCAATTAGGTAATACATAATTAGCCAAACTATCTGGCTAGCAGTAAACAAAACACATGACTAGTTAGCTTGCTAACTTAGCTGGCTACAACCATTAGTCACCATTTTATCACTGCAATTTAGTACATTATCACACTATCCAAGCTGGTTGGTGTCACTGTAGATGATTAGTTGAACGAATTGGCTGTCTAACTGGCTAAGTATATTTCTGGATGGAAGCCAGTTCTACTCTTGCAGTCTTTTGCTGTAAGCTAGGCAAACAAGTCCATCTCCAAAGTCCTGCACTGCAGATCTGTGAAAAAGATGTAATGTCCATTTACAATGTAATTTTGGAATCATTTACATTTCAGGATTTAGCAGATGCTCTTTTCCAAGCTTGTGTGTGCGTGTGTCTGTGTGTGCGTATACCTCAAAAAGACATCAGTGGTATACATTACATCACATAGAGGCTGACAAATATTGGATTTTTGAGATCAGTGCAGATGCCGATTTTAGAGAGAAAATATTCACCAATTACCAATATGATGGTTGATGCAGTATATTTTTGAGCAGGAAAATAGACTTTTATGGATTGTGCACTAATATGACTATGCAAAGGCATAGAATGGTGCTTTGTTTGACAAATAACTTTCATTAAAGAATATTTTGTTATTAACATTTTTTACATTACGTTCGCCAAATTTACATTGAACATTGTGACAAAAATAAACCTCAGCTGCCGGTATTGATGCTGACCATCAATACTGGCAGTCAATTAGTGACACATTATAAAACAAGAAGCACAACATCTCTGTATTTGCACCTTCCAGGAAGCTCCTCTTCTCTACATAGATGTTCCCTATCGTGCTAGAAAAATTATGTTCACAAAAAGGACACTTTGTATCTGTTTCTATGTTTGGAAATACATTGACTGTAGGCAATAATGAAGAGAAAGTGAACAGAAGTCCAACAGTAGCCTGCTGACTACAATCTGTGATAAACATGAATGAGCAGGCATCTGTCTGAAAATGCTCTGAATCTGCCGGTGGGCCACTGCAAAACTGATGAGCAAAAATGCCTGTGAACCGCTGGCAGTTTCCCCCATTGGCCCGCTAACTTTGCCTCCAGTGGACCACTTGTGACTCGCTTACTCTCTGCCATCTAGGGCTATTAGCTTGGTATTGAGCAGAGTTCTCAAAATGAGCTGGCTGCCGGCTATTTAGCCATCTACCAAACTCAGGCAGCTACTTTGATAGCACTAAAAAGCTTAAGAGCAGAATACATTTTTTGACGTTTTGTATTCACCACATCATGCTGGCACCGCACTGTCGAGATAGCTGGATATTCTGTTAATTGCCTCCTTGTGTTACGGGCTTTGCGCACCCTTCATCAAGCAAGAAATTTGAAATGAATGAAAGGAACCCACACGGACATGACATTTTCGCTCCCTGAACTTGCGTGCTGTCAAACCGTGTTTCAAACTCGCATTGTTCCTTCCCCCTGAGAAAAAAAACGAGTATCCACAAACTCTGGGGTTGCAACCTATGGCCTTCCATGAGTTATCTAGGCAGATCCCTTTTTTTTAAATTGTGTCATCGTAGGCTACATTTGATGAGAGAGGGGGTTGGGGGAGGGGGCACAGAGTGGCACAGCCAGGATCAGATCGGAGGTGAAAAACGCTGAAAAATGTGAATATCATCCCGATATATCGGTCAGGCTCTAAATTACATTACTTGATTACACGATATAAGAAGATTTTGCTCATGAATGAAAACACTGCTATACATATTTATACTATGACTATGTAGCGTCTAACCTTGATGCTTTGATTCTTTCACCTGTGATACGAAGAAGTACTAGTCTTCCTTTTTTTTTGTTAGCAACCTTGAAAGACGAGCATTGGGGTGAAAGACACTGCTGTGAGTCATTCCCTTTCTGTCCTCAGTCGCGCTGTCAATATAAAGCCAATTTTCACAGTGTTATGCTTCAGCTGTCAGGCGCGGAGGGGAACAGGCAGAGTCCGGGCCTTGAGAAGGCCGGGGTCTGGGCTTTTATCGTTATTGGCAGCTTTGCCGGCCTGGGAGGCGACAGCTGCCACTCACCCTGTCTGCTCCCGCCCAAGGTCCTGACTGCGGCCCACACGCACGCAGAAAGGCTTTCCTGAAGTCGTGCCTCTTTCCGCTCTTTGCGCTATATATACCTGCGTCTGCTGCGCCGACGGTCTGCCCTGACACGGGAGGGATGTTCGGCTGGGGTCTGAGCGATGTGTACGCTGATCTGTGTAAAGGGGAAGTTCAGATGTACGCTGCGGTCCCTGATTGGACAGTTTAACCCTGTGCCTGAACAAGGTAAATTTCCATATGCTGATACTGCATACAGAAGGTCACCAAGGTGTTTCCAAGGTGAAAGGCATGTCCATTAGTGACTTCTGTGAATATGCTATATTTCTCTGCCAGAACAAACTCCATAGAGTATAAATGATCTTGTTTTTTATTATTTTTATTTTTTTTGCGTAAAAAAGCCATGTGGCTCATATATGCATACCCTCTATACATCTATAAAAACACAATTTGTAAAATCTGTCCGCTTACCTAGTTATTGATATCGGAATTATTCTAAATTTAATCAATATGCCTTACAGAAAATAAACAAGAGCATAGCAATGCTACCCATGTTTCCTACTTTCATTCAAGTGATTGGTCCTGTGTTGCTTGAGCTTGCCGTCCCATGGTTCATTCATTAAACATTGTGTCACATCAGCAGAGTTCTTTAAAAAAATGCAGCTAGGTCTGTGTTGTTCTCTACGGGGCCTATTTAGACTTGAGATACATCCCTGCAAAGTCAACTTATTTCCAGAATCGCCCACCTCAGCACAGTTTGAACACATTCAGAGTTCGGTGCTTAAAGGGTGTGCGGGTGACGGGGTGATAGATGTGCTTGTGGGGCGGAGAAAGAGGATGTGTCTCACTGAAGACAGATAAGCGCTTTGACTTTAGAACAGTTCCTTCATCGTGCATCTTACTCACAAAAAAAGCACGACCATCAGGGAATGATGTATAACTAAAAGTGAGCTCAACAAAGTGTTTGCACTTTGCATGGAATGGTTGATGACTGCTGCATATTTATAATTATGAAATGAAATTTACTTTATGTTGCAATTGTTCAATCTAAATTTATTTCCATCAGCTATTAATGGGGAATCAAACAGTAATGTTCTTCTGTAAATATGACTTCATATCTGTTCAGCTAGCAACTGCACAATTGTTTCAATTGATGCTTAATGAATTAATAAATAATACATTCATCCAAAATGAGAAGCCAGGCAGCTGTGAGATGTGCATATTTTGTGATGTAATGTATGTATGTGTTGTCCATCGCATGTTCCGTTCACTAAAGTCATGGGGCTAGCCAGCTTATTGTTCATGGCATGTCCACAGGTCCCTCCAGTTGTATTTCAACTGTTCTAACCTGTCTTGTATTACCACACTCATCACACTGGCTCTGTAGTCTTGTCCATCTAGACTCCTGTCCATCTCTGCCATCTCTGTTGCGTGTAACTTTGAAGTGGTATTCACTGCTGGTGGAGGTATTGAGGCAAAGAGAATTAGTTCAAGCCTTACTATCATCAATAAAATCACTGGATTCAGATTTGTTGATTGTCACATAATTAAAGTTCATCTGACCATAACCTATTGTCTATTGCACCTATTAGTGCATTCAAAATGTGAATGGAGGGACATAAATACCTTTTTGAGAGTAGCAGTTTCATTATTTAAATGATCCATTGGACCCTCATTTCAACGCACAAGCTTTCTATGGGGAACCTGTATCCGCTGCTGGTAGATGTACTAAAGAAGAATGCATTCTCATTACATTGGTCAAATGGACACAAAATATGCACTGTAATTTTTTTTTTTTTTTTAACAGAGTTGAGGGGCCATTTCTTGTTTAATAGACTACTGTTTCAAATAGGCCTGTTGAAAACTATCCAAAATCATGTTCTTTTTTTTTTTTACATTTTAGCATTTAGCAGATGCTATGATCATATGATTATATAATATGATAATAATCCTACAACAGACTTACAACCTTGGAGTTGTAAGCCCAGCTCCCAAACCATTGTACTACACTGCTGCCTCTGCCAAAATACAGAGTCAGTTATGCAATTTCATTTTTTTGTATCCATTGCTTTTGTAAAAGATATTTTTTCTAATATTTTTCAGCTTTATGGTGATGTCTTTATGGGAATTCTCAGAAACCACCTCTTAATTTCATGACTTCTTAAATTTCAAGAGCATTTCAATTCATATTCAAAATCAAGTCTCACCTGTGTTTATTCATAGAAAGTGAAATTCCAGTGCCAGTATTTTTATCTGCCCAATGCCCATGGATGCGCTTAACCTGAGCAAATTTACATTTCCCAGTGCTGGCAAGGAAGCACCTCTTAATATCATATACAAGCACACGTGCAGGATGTCTCTGAGTGTCTACTTAGAAAATATGCGCAGCTCACTTGGTGAGTTAGCCAGAAGCTACATAGCATCCAGCTGATAGCATCTGTCACTGAGGTTTTCTGTCATTTAGAGTGGTTTTATGGCCTACCTCACAGTCACACTAGCTGCTGAGTAAAAAACATTTGTGGATTGTAAATCTGATGCAAATATTGCATACTACAGAGATTGCAGAACTGTGAAAAAAAAAATATTGATCATTTAACAATTAGAATTTAGCAGGAGGGCTAGATTTATTGTATAGAATATATGACAGCTATAACTTATTGTTTTATTATTAATAATAATGACAAAAATGTGTCCTTAAGGGCAGGTTTGGCTCACTGTCTCTTCCAATTAATCAATCAATGAATCAATAAGCTGATGAACCAATCATAAAATATTAAAAATTGATGCTGTTTATGGTGTTTGGCCTATTAGATGTTCATTAACAAACTGTTATTAAGAGTCGTGATGAGGGATATTTGATGTGTTTTCACTTCATGGTACCTCTCTGTAATTCCAGTGTGTGCGGTCACACAGGTTAGTGGTACAGGGTAGATATCCTGCTGACATTTGTAGAGGTGAGTTGAGATGGTGTTACTGATTCGGGAGTTTATGCTGTGGCTCAGTGGCCTTGTGTGATCAATAACGTGGGGTCAAACTGATGGGTGGAATGATTCCCTCACTTCTCTTTCATCAGGGAAAGCGAGTAAAATGTGATTAGGAAGGCAACTGATGCTTTACTGAGTTTATTAAATGAAAAGTACGCAGCAGGCATGATGACCAATTTCACTGCAAGCCAGGGGAGGTAAAGCAAATGCTTGATGATCCGAGCATATTGTTGTCAGTTTAGTATATCTCATATATCTTATTGCTGTCACTTTTACCACGGGATGTAGGGATGTGCATGTGTTTTTAAGCACGTCCCCTTACAACCAGTGTGAATTCATTAAATAAGGAGAATTGCTAAACTGTTTCCAGCTGCTTAGAATGATTGGGTCAAGCTCATGGATTTTAACTGGATCCGCTGCATGGAAGGGAGAGACAGACACACACATACACACAACCATACACACACACACACACACACGCACACACCCACACACACACGTACAAAGACACAGACACAAACATACACACACACATACACAGAGTTCAATCGTTATGACAACAAAGGAAATGAACCAAAATATGTGTCCTTGTTTCTAAGAGAAAAGAGGGAAACTGCACACAAACATCTGCCTCTGTCTCCTTCTGCCAGAGAGAGAGAGCAAGAGAGAGAGAGAGAGAGAGAGAGCGAGAGATAGCTATGCTGAGGATATTTAGATGAGACGGACTGAGACAGGAGAACACTGTTTGCATTTTAAATTGGACTGACCCGGGAATGTTCTCTGGAAAAAAGGTGTGGAGTGGTACTTTATTTCACAATTGTACATGTATTGAGTCCTTTAAAAACTTATGATGCATTTTGCGGTTATCATTCAAGATGTATTCTTAATGCAACTTTTCTTTTTAAGCTTTTAAGCCATTTTAAGATACAAAGTAAACAGAAAGCCAATGAGAAGACCCCCATATGAGTCTAAATTGTTTGCATAATATTTTTGTCCCTCTCACAGAACGGGCATCGATACCTTTCAAGTCCCTGTCCTGACATTCCGTCCACAGCTGCTCAATGTCCGTTAAGAGGAAATGCTTACTAAGGCCCTGGCGTCATCCCTCTGATGAAAGGGGCCCTTATTTATTCAATAATGAATGGAGGAGGGTCTAATCAGGAACTGAAAACCTCGCAAAACCCCCTTCCCCCCCATTTGATAAATGCCTCTTTCAAACAGTGCTAGTTCTGTCAGCAGCAGCCTTTGGGTCTGAAGGGAATCTGCAGGTTGACTGCTTCTGTTTTAATATTGTTTGTGTCAGAGTGAAAGTCGTGTAGTTTTTCTGTCTTTTTGTCATAACGATCAAAACTGACAGTGGCCATTTCCTGTTTTACAAAGCTGTGGTTCTCCGCTGCTCTTTGGAATACTGATGCATTCCAGTGTTTCCTTGGGTTCTCAGACAAAACTAATTAGAAAGGGGTGAGATCCCTTTAAATAATAAAGGATCCCTACCTTCCAGCCCCCTCCCTTCTCCTTCTCTCTCTCTCTCTCTGTCTCTCTCTCTCTCTCTCTCCACCAAACAGATCTTTTTTATTTGTTTCCATAGTAACTAAAAGACTGTCTCAGTGCTCTTGAATGAGAAATCCTTCTTGACTGTAAATAGAAGAGGGGGGATTAAATTAGTGGAGGTATGGCGCCTCACTGAGGCCTTGCGAGGATACGACAGTGCGGTAGCTCCGCCGATTGGGCAGGAAGCGTGCAGGGTGGCATACCGTCGTTTGCGACCGCGCGCGTTGCGCTCGTGAGCCCAGGAACAGGGATCCCCTCTTCTTCCTCGACGGCAACGAGTCCACGGTTACTTTCAGAGGCTGGCTTTGTGAGAGGAGACAGGAAGACCAGGTGGTAGACACATCTGTTGTCACTGTGTCCATGATAGAGAAGGGCACATGGGGATTTAAAAGCGGGGGGAAAAAGCAGTCCTCCAGAGCGGGAGGGAACCAGCCAAACATCTCAGTTTATCTGTGTGGGTAGCACTGGGGCTCTGTGGCCTGCCGAAGGCAGTACAACTTTGTAAAGTATCCTTTTACTGCCGCGTTTAAAAATAAAAAGGCGATGACTTCCGATTAGGGTTTAAGTATCTGTAAAAACCTAAGATAAACACTGTCACATTTTCTGAATATATTTTGAGATGCACAGCCAGATATCGTTATTAAATATATTTAAGACTTTCATTGTTTATTCATACTCATATTGCAGTTCTAGTACAGCATGTATTTTTTTATTTTTTTTTGGAAGAGCTTTTAAAGAAATGATGGAATTTTCTCATTTGGGTTACAGTATGTCAATCTGGGAAATTTTCTCAAATACCTGGTAAATTTTTGTTGTATTTATTTTGTTTATTTAGAGTATTTAGTTGTCTTTGGATTACTTCAGCTTTAATTTTTTTAATTCATTCATTCATCATGTTTTATTTTTATTTTTTTTTTGTAATACGTTGTAGTAATACATCATATATGTAAAATGGTAGTAGACGTAGGAGCCTGGTAAACACATTGCTTGTAGCATAAATATTGGTAATTGACACAAAGTTTTTGAGCAAATGAGAGTTTGAGGTGTTATAAAAGGGCTATTCCAGGTCTATTATTCCGCCCAACATGCTGCTGTCGGCAGTGTAGACGAAGCAGACGGCAGTTATTCTCCCAGCTCTCACCGTTATTGAACACATCTCTGATACCTGAACGCTTGCCTGTCCCACGATGCGAAATCTATCGTTTCAGGGCACGCCCCTCTTCTACAAAGGGTTTCTTGGTTTTTAAAGAGTTCCTATTTTTTTGTCTTGATAGCATGAGGTAAAGGTGATGTGATCAAAGGTTCAGGGAGGGTTTGATATTCAGAGAATGACGATTCCTGACTACGGCTTGACACCAGGCTTTTTTGTGCTTTGCACACTATTGTGGGCAGATGAAGAAGCGGACCTGGGGGAGCAGGAGCTGGGGGTGGGGGCGAGGGGGGGGGGGGGGGGGGCTTAGTGGGGTGGAGGATGTGCACAGAATCTCAATCCTGGATCCCCAGTAGCAAAAACCAGGTGGATGAAAGAGACTAGGCAGGGAGATCACATGAAGGAAATGAGTGGCAGCTCCAGTGAAATTCAGCCCAGGGGGGAGGAGAGCAGACAGGGGGAGGAGCATCAGTGTGAACAGTAATGAGGAGTAAAGGGGTGTGACTGCGGTTTAGGCTCATTTGGAGTATGTGCTAAATTTGTCTGGGCTGCGTAGATGCAGGTGTTTTCTGTGATTGCTCTGTTGTTTTGCGACTTTCTCTTTGTGCACACGCTCAGTTTGCAGTGTGAGGAATGCATGGGATTGGACTGCATTTTACCTTTTAGCAAATTATCTTCTTCAGAGTGACTTTCACAGCTTAATTTCCATACGTGAAATCTGTTTATACAGCTGGATACGTACTAAAGCAACTCAGGTTCAGTTCCCTGCTCAACCATCCTACAAGCTATGCTTCACTGCCACCTTACTAATCAAGGATATTTATGTGCCTGTAACTGTTCAGCTAGCCATATTCTTCTTTTCTGCTGCATGGTACCTCTGTTTTAATTTAACTTATTACGGTATTATAGTTTTATGAAAGACATTTAAAATGAACTCACCTTTGTCATGCATGTATGTACTTCAAGCAATGCAAACCCCTCTGATACCCAGAAAGATTGCATAAAGTTCTTTTGACATCAATATATTTTTCCCGTTTCCCATTAGAGAACATATTAACTATTTAGATGTGCTTGAGGGTACCAGTTTATCACATAATGATTGATGAAGCTGGGCCTATTTTACTTCTTCACATAGGGTCCTGAAATCCTATACAATACGTAAGATCATTGATTACCGAATATGTTTTGACCAGTTGTGGTCTTGTTTTTAAATTGATTGTAAAAAGGTAATTCAGCAGATATTTAACACATTGAAATTTTAAACATTAAAAAATGGGCAGGAATTCAATCAGATGTATTTCTTTTGCATACTGTTTAGTGTCTACTTGTTGATGTGTTTGTGCTTTCGTATGTGTGTGCATGGCATGCGTTTTTGAATATTTAAGCTTAAATATGTTTTGCCATGTGAAATTTGGCATTTCTTTTTAATAGTATTATTGTGTACATACAGATTGATTTTGGTCACTGAGGAGCATGTAAGTGGGTGATCTCGGTCACAGAATCCAAAACATTTGGGTGGATATGAGGATAATGTTTTCTGTGGATGATGTATATGTTTATATTTGTTTATTTTCTTCCTTAGCGCCTTGTGGAGGACACTACACTGGATCTGAGGGGGTGGTGTTGTCTCCAAATTACCCATTTAACTACACGGCTGGCCAAACCTGCTCCTACTACATCACTGTTTCTGGAGAATTTGGTGAGCTCTCAGCTTCATCCTCACAAGAAATACCTAAATAAAGCAGTTCAGTTCTCATGTTCTTCTTTTCAATGACATAAATACACAGTTTCTAGTGTAACTGCAGAGAACGTATATTTATGAAGCAGGAGTATTTACACGACTTCGGGTTTGTATATAACGGTCCAAATGGCAAATTGGAAGACCTGCTTTCCAGAGGTTGGCACTATTAAAAACCTTTTTTTAATATACCCTCCAGTAATGAATTAAATGGTAAATGGTAAATGGACTGCATTCATATAGCGATTTTATCCAAAGCGCTTTACAATTGTTGCCTCTCATTCGCCAGAGCAGTTAGGGGTTAGGTGTCTTGCTCAAGGACACTTCGACACGCCCAGGGCGGGGTTTGAACCGGCAACCCTCCGACTGCCAGACAATCGGTCTTACCTCCTGAGCTATGTCGCCCCGTTAATTAAGTTATATTTTGGTTGCGTTTGTTAAACAATGAACATAAATAGTAACAGTGTATAACAGAATGGTTTGATTTATTTGTGCTAAAATACATATGGTGGTATGGTGGAACCACCATGGTGGTATACAGGTATGGTGGAAAAGTTTAAAATGTAACTACACGATGAGTCTCAGGCAGTGGTTCCCAGCCCTGTTCCTGGAGATCTACCGTTCTGTAGGTTTTCACTCCAACCCTAATTTGAAACACCTGATTCTACTAATTAGGAGCTCACCAAGATTTCTCGCTGTTTCTTAGGGTTGGTGTGAAAACCTACAGGATGGTATATCTCCAGGACCAGGGTTGGGAACCACTAGTGTATGGGATTGTTTTTATGCTTCAGGAGAGGAACCTGTCTGCTTTTCATTCACACAAACACAAATAACATGAGTCACACACTGGAGGAAAATCTCAGTCATAGCTTAAGGTGCCAAATGAATCCCAGATGTAATTACAGAACGGAGATAACACTGCATACTGATTGGCCTTCCTGACCCCTTTCTGTTCTTTTTTTTTTTTTTTTTTTTGTTGTTGTCTGAGAAGAAGAGGGCATGATGTGTGTAGACAGTTCATAATTGTCCCTTTAATTGCATAAATAGTTTTCCTATGTTCTCATCAATTGGAATTATGTCTGTTTCACTGCCAACACTGTCATTTAAAAAAAATGAACAGACAGTTCCGCCCACTTTTCTTTTTTTTTTTTTTTTTTTTTTTTTTTTTTGCTTTAGTCAGACAGGAAGAAAGCAGAGAGGGTAACAGTTAGTGAAGGGTTCACAGCTCAGAAGGTGCCATATATGACTCATATATGGTTTGAGAGTTGGCTGCCCTGTAGGCTACACCACACATTTCACCAGCAATGTCACATTTTGATTTGAAATGCAAAAAGGAGAGAATAATGCGTGTTGGGAAAATAATTTATAAATATTCATTTGTATGGAGATCAATTTGGTCCGTCTATATGGTCAGAATGAATATGTAGCTACACTGTATTTGTACATTACCATATAACTTTTTGATGTAACTGCATACTGCATGGTCTGGCAGCTAGCTCTCCCTGTGTCTGATGTGCCCCATAGTCTGGTCTTGCATCATGACTATGGTAGTGCCAACTGGGCTAGGTAGCCCCCAGATGGCCGTGCCATCACCCAGGGAGAGACAGCTGCTGTCTGTGCTGTCCCAAATGAACATTGTTGAGTCCGGCTTATAAATATGACAGGACGTTCCAAACAGGGAGATAAACATCTATGATCAAAATTAATAAAATAATATAGCTTTTAAAAAATGACTTTTGTGTACTTTATGTAGAAAAATGGCACCAAAAAAGTACAATGCTTTTTCTGGGACAGATCCTGAGATTAATTACAGAGGTGAGATATGGGTATGATTTGCTGTGAGAAATCCATCTGTGGCAGAATTTGGATAAAGGCAATAAAAAATCAATCTCTGCAAGTCAAGGTAAACATTCATATTTGGACCTACACCTGTGAGTGTGGGTTTGTGTGTAGAATAAAATTTTAGACAACGGTAATTGGAGAATTTACACACTACTCAAAAGCTACAAGATTCAAGTGCCTGTATTTCACACTTTTGAAAGCTTGGTTAATCTATGATGTTAGCAGTTAACAGATCAATGTGTTGTAGGAGAAGTAATGACAAGGAAATTATTTAAGCATTCATTCAAGAAAGACCTGCTGTTTCGAATAGACTTTGTTCTTTCTGATGCCTTAAGACATTACTGTTGGCCTTTTTTGTGCTGTTTACCATCAATCGACACCACCTGCGAGTGCGGTCATGCAAATAAATGTTTATAAACCCTGGACTATGCAAGAAAATGTAATTAAGCATATGATTTGGAAGACATGAAATAAATAACATTGAAATCCAGCGAAGCCTTGAGGACTAGTGTGACATACCTGTAGTACCTCTTTAAATAAATCCTCACGTTACCTCATCTCCTGCAAATAATTGTTTTGAACTGTGTTCTGCATTTATAAATAAAATCAGTTTCTTAGTACATTACATTGCATATTGGTTGTAACATGGTCTGTGGGGAATTTTAGAGCTGTTTGATATGCATGAGACGGTCAGAGGAAACACAGAAATGATCCTGACTCACAGGCCATGACATACCACATGATCTTATGTGTTAAGTTGTGCTGTGATTTTCTTGTGCGCATGCGCATCCATTAAGACAAATGGCAGACAGAAAACCATATTATGAAAAGTCACATTATACACACCCAGCTTACAGTTACTTCTTGCTAGCTGAGGGAGAGATAGAATACTGGACCAGAACAAATGTCTATTTCAACCAATTCCAAAAGTTTTTTTTTTTTTGTTTTTGTAATGTTCATTACCATTTCAAATTCAAATTATTTTACTGAACATTTACAGAATGCTTGTTTAAACGTAGAACCTTCCCACTTCCAGTTTTGCACACTTCCAATTTTGCATGACTATGCATTTTAAACTTATATGACTAAAGACAATTTCAGAACGCTTTTTCAATTTAGTACATATAAAATAAGTGACACCTAAAGAAGAGTTTGTGAGCTGGAACAGTTCTGATATACTTTTTTGTTGCACTTCAATTCCATACCCAGCTGTGGCTTTGTCTTCAGTTTGACACTGCTTTTCCTGCAGGCTTTTAGGTTGTTGACCTTTATGCATTAGGCCACTAATAAGACAGTATATCTATGTCAGCTCTCTTAGCCGTGAGCAGATATCCCAGGCTTCCTGGTCACTTAACCGTGACTTTGTTTTTAGTTTGTTCAAACTATGGGCCAGCAGAAAGGGACTACCCATCAGTTTCTTGAAAAAGAACATTTTGAGGCTATGTAACTTTGGCATAGATAGTTTTCTTGTTAAATGATGTGCAGAGTTTACATGTGAAAAATGAGTTTCTTTGATATTATTATTTCGACTCAAATATTTTCTTGACAGATATTTGTGATTTTTCACTTTTGAGACATTACCACAGCAGAATAGCTGCTGAGCAACTATCAAGGCATATTTTTTCTTATAGACAGTCATTAGTTATAGATAATTAATAAATCCCATTTTTAAGTGTGAACATGGTCATTGGAATGTCTTGTCTTGAATTGATCATCAGTATTTCTGACCAATGAGGATATCCTGTCCTTCAGTGAATACAGATGAAATTTTTTTTTGGGTAGAGGCACCATGATAATACATGAATTATGTTGTGTTAACACTCATAATCGTACTGAAGTCCCCAAACGGTCACCATTTAGGAAAAGCCCTATGGCCGCATTGAAATGCTGTGTGATTAATGGCTTTGTCGTGTTTCTCTTAGAGGTGATACACAGGAAGTAATTGTGTTTTCCTTGTTTCGCTCTATGTCCACAGTGGTGTTTGGGCAGTTTGCCTATTTTCAGACAGCGATGAACGACTCGGTTGAACTGTTTGATGGGGCTACCCCTAATGCCAGGCTGCTCAGCTCCCTTGCCGGCTCACATTCCGGTAAGTAACACCTCAACAACCTCTCCTGTGCGTTTTCCTTTTAAGACAAACAAAACCCACAGGAATAAATTCTAATACTGAACAAAATCCTCCTTTTTTTGTTTGTGTTCGGTTAGCAAGTGCTTTAAAAGATGAGTGCATGTGAAAACCTTCAAATACTGCACGAACTCTAGTTTAGAAAATTTTTAACTGTGAATTTGGAACTTAATTCCGCTTGTTATATTTGTGGTCATATACGAAATATTAATTATTTATGGTCCTGAATGTGTATGATCATGGAAACCTGTGCATGTCTTCTTGTGTTATTTGGCATGTTTTCCCCTATCACTGACATTTATGATTTTATGATATGACAGCTTCCCTAGTAAACTGAAATCATTTAAAATGCAGTTTTAAACTAATTTATTTTTGCATTTGTATTAATTGTTAATGATGAGATAATGGCAAAAAGACCTTTTATTACACGTTTGTCTTGAGCATTGATGAAGGCTGATGGATATTGGCTGTTTATTTTATGGTCTCCTTATCGATAAAATGTTTTTTTTCTCCCATCTCTCAAAACAGTAACTGTGTGTAGATGTGCAGGTAACATGATATGTCTGTAAGCGGTATGGGCTCTATTTTCTGGAATCAATGTCAGGCTGTGCATGGAGTGCAGTCAATGATGTGGCACGTGGGTGCACGGGTCACGAAAATACCAACATTCTGAATGTTGGTATTTTCGTGACCAGAGGCGACCAGAGCTCGAAATGCATGGCGCAGGTGGAAAATCGGATTGGATTATGCTGAATTTGGCCACATATACACTGCACCTAAATACAGTTTTCACTCCTCACTGGGGTGCTTTATCTTGTTAAGTTCACACAGTTCGGTTAGAGAAGAGAGTGACAACCGCATTCTACAACTGCAGTCACAACCCAAAATTTTCAGATATTGCCAACGCTTAATAAAGTGGGATTAGATGAGAAGTGGTTTTGTCATGTTATAAATATACTTATTTAGATCATTTATCTGAATCAGCATAGGTTTCACTTGTGTTTCTTACAGACATTGCTAAGCAATGAAACAGAAAGTCTATCCTGATGTGACTTGATTGTAACAGCAGCATACAGAATGTATCAGAATATACATACAGAAGGGTATAGAGGTAAAAACCTGCTTGCCAATTATTAAATTGTCAATAAATGATGTAAAGCCTACAGAAAATCAATATTGGCCGAAAAAGGTTGTAGTTTATCCATAATCAGTGTTAGCATTGTAGCTATCATTTCAACTACAGTCATTTAAAATGAAAAGTTTGTTCAAATTGCATTTATTGTCATTGTGTCATACCACAATGCAGTATTAGAACAGCCATAAACAATTAAATTAGAAATACATAGAGGAATTAAAATGATAAAAAAAGAAAAAAGGGAATGAACAATAACTGCAAGTGACTGGCTTTTGAATAGGCTATGATCATATGCATTGCATGGGAAATTCCCAAAATTAGCAATCTGCTATATGTCGGGATGCGATTTATTGCATAGACCTGGTCTGAGCAGGCGGACAGCGAAGGTGCTAGTGGAAGACTACACAACGCGAAAATTGCTATGAGCTGCACTAAAATTGCAAAACACTGCTTTATCTTGACTGACACACATCCAGCAGTGGCTCTCCTCCAACTTCAGTGTAAAGGGAGTCATGAACTTAACAAACAGCTAAGTCATTTCAAAATCCATGATGAAAATACCACTGGCTGTGATAGCTCGCAACACACCATGTGCTGGCCTGAACATAGACCCCTTTGTGTGTGGTGTGTGTATGTGTGTTATGAAGGATGAGACTGCCACCAGGGGCTGTAGAATTCCCTGAGACAAAACTGGCCCCTCCAATAAATAAAAAAATCAAAAGCAGTTTGAGGGAACCCTCTGTCAAGTAAAACAAAGGGAAATGACAGCTTAGAGAACAGGCCTAACATTATTTACAATGTAACAGAGGCATTTATGAACGAAAATATTCCCTGGGCACAACAGTATAATGAATAATACATCACATTAAAAAAATTACTGCCGTCCTCTTAATTAATAATGGCGCTTGTTGTCTGTTTTTGCTAAACAAATTTTCACAACGATGCCCAGTAATTTTCCTCCTGGTCATGTGTTTTATATTTTTCACAACATGAAAAACATATATAATAAAAGCAAATAGGATATCCAAAGGTGATTATCTCCAGTGATTAGTTACGCATTACTGTGCTCAGTGCATTAACTACCATACTATAGTTCCAAACTTGGTAAACACAATCCACATTAGTTTAACCCTGTTTAGCTTACCTGTAGCTGAAGGCTGAACACAGTTCCTTAAGTTAACAAAAGGTAATATTAAGTCCTTTTTTTGGGTTGAAACACTCTTTACTGAATATAAATGTCCTCCCAAGATGCTAATTTGCTATTTGTGTCACATGAAAGAAGTCAAATCAGCATTGTACCTATTTGTATTCTGACTGAATTAACTTTTTATTGACTTAAAAAAAACTGCTAATTGACTAGGTAATGCACCATTTGTGCATAAAAGCTTTCAGTGAGGTAGCCATAAAACTCTGCATAAGAGCTATGAGGATTTTTGAGTTGGTGGTGAATTGCTTGTCCCTACTGTTTTGTAGAACAGTAAATGATAAAGCATTGGCACGCATTTACTTCGAAGTCAGTCCACATGCTTAGAATTTTCACTTGTGGTAATTAGGTGATTAATTGAGAAGATTAGTGTTTCGCTATGGGATGATTGTTTAACAAGAGGCTTCAGAGGCGACTATGCAGACCTTATAGTGCTGGGCAGAAAGAGCTACATTTCTTTGGACCGTATCTATTTATTTTATTAAAATAAATAATCTATCTCCATTTCCCTCTTTGTCTCTCTGTCTCTCTGTCTCTCTCTGTTTTTATCTCTGTCTCTCTCTCTTTCTCTCTCTCTATCTCTCACTGTGATATGTTTTGTTTTTGCAGGTGAAACCTTGCCTTTGGCGACCTCAAACCAAATTATGCTGAGATTCAGTGCAAAGAATGGCCCAACTGCCAGGGGTTTCCATTTTGTTTACCAAGGTAAGTGCTCTATATACATGTACAGCTTCAGACAGTAACAACTTGTTACATTAGCTGCCTGTGACCATTATACAGTATTTTGCCCAGGACTCGGTGATTGCAGGGCACTGGTCGAGGTTTTAGCCGCAGGCTTATTTGGGAGTTATCCCTACACATATCTGCATTACAGGTCACAGGGGTTTCCAGTCTGTGTGGACGATAAGGCATTAGCCCCTCATCCCAACTGTATCAGTCATTAAATATCTACAGTAGTACCCTGGACTTTGGGAAAAACTGGTATCAACTTTAGATCCAAGCAGAGTTCATTCATCTTCAGGAACAACTTTTGTGAAGACTAGGTAGGGGGGGTCTATGTACCATGCTGGCTGCTTGAATACTAGCGTTAACGTGGCGAGAAGTCATCGCAATCACATCCTAACTTATTTAGTTCTATACTGCTGTCTTTCTGCTGCCTTCACTGTGAATGTTATAAACACCATCCTTGTCTCTTGTTAATTTTGTTAAAGGTGAATATGCCGACCCGTTACACCTCCTGGCACCTGTTCAGGGCATGAACTCACCTCAGTATTAGCTGTTAAGGGCTGCTATTGTAGCATTTTTTAATGGATTGTGTTTAGTGGCCTTCATTTGCATAATTACTTTCCATAAAGAGCCTTTGTAAATGCAACTCATGAGACTACAGTTGCAGTTTGTAAAAAGAGGCTATAAGAATTTGGATTTATTAGTTGGTTTTGGTTAAGTGATGGCATATCTAGTTGGAATAATAATATTAATACCAAGAATAATAATAATAATAATAATAATAATAATAATAATAATAATAATAATGATAATTGTTATTATTATTGTTGTTGTTATTATTACAGCATAAATATGGTTAAATAGCCAGATTTACAGTAATTAGGCATTATTTTGATTATGCTAGAACTGATTAAAATTGAAGAGTAAGTAGTAACAAACAAAACTAAATGATAAAAAATAACAGAATTATATGACAAAAACATATCCTAGCAAACAAAGTAAAGATAGCGTCAAACACTGATCTATAAAAATAATAATACGAGGTTCAATGTGGTATCATAATTTGAAAATTTGCAGAGAAAGTGCAGCTTGTGTTTTGTCTGTCTGGACAGCGGTTCCTCGCACCAGTGATACCCAGTGCAGCTCTGTTCCAGAGCCCAAGTACGGGCGACGAATTGGGTCAGAGTTCTCTGCCGGGTCCATCGTTCGCTTTGAATGCAGCCCTGGGTACCTTCTGCAGGGATCCAAAGCAATCAAGTGCCATGCGGTCCCCAATGCTCTGGCCCAGTGGAATGACACCATACCTATCTGTACTGGTGAGCCACCTCGTTAACAATCAATGAGTCACCTCTTCACTGTACAGGTGAGCCAAATGAATCAGGCCTTCACTGTACAGGTGAGTCACCCTTTTAACAATCAAATGAGTGACCTCTTCACTGTTCAGGTCAGTCACCTTTTTAACTATCAAATGAGTCACCTCTTCACTGTACAGGTGAGCCAAATTAATTATGTCTTCACTGTACAGATGAGTCACCACTTTAACAATCAAATGGGTCACTTTTTCACAGTACAGGTGAGCCAAATGAATCACCTATTCACTGTTCAGGTGAGTCACCCATTTAACAATCAAATGGGTCACCTCTTCACTGTACAGGTGAGTTACCCTTTTAACAATCAAATGGGTCACCTATTCACTGTACAGGTGAGTTACCTTTTTAACAATCAAATGGGTCACGTCGTCACTGTACAGGTGAGTTACCCTTTTAACAATCAAATGAGCCACCTCTTGATGGTACAGGTGTCACATCTTGAATGTTCAGGTCTCATCTCTAATGTGCTGGTGAAAAAGCACATCAATTTACTGTTGAGTTGTTTTCTCGATGTACAGGTAAGTCATCTGTTTCATGTAAGGGTGTATAACCTCTTTAATGTATGGGTGAGTCATCTCTTTAAAGTTAAGGTGCATGACCTCTTTAATGTATGGGTAAGTCACCTCTACAGATGACTCACCTTTTTGCATGCAATTTGCCTTTTTAGTGCACATGTAAGTTACCATTTAGTATCGTTAAAAAGTATCCACTTAATATGCAGGTGAGTCACATCTTTATGAATTTACGACAGACATTTCAAGTGTTAATGAAATCAGAATTGTTGTTCTTCTTAAGTTTACCACGCAGATGAGATCTCCCTGTTAAGATACGGCTTCTGCTATTAAACGGGTTGCAACTACAACTCCTGATATTTGGTAATTATTTGGTAGTGCACTTGATTAGACTTGCATTTGCCCCTTTGTTCACCCCATAAGATGTAGTTTTTTTCTGAGTGCCTTTTATTGAACCCTGGCCAGCTATCTCCCACAAAAGGTTCCTCTGGAATCCATTAAGCTGTCAAAACAGACTTATCCTAGCTAATTGCATCAGTCAGTGATTTGCTTACCAGCATCCTCCACAAGTCAATGCTGGCCTGTACGTGGTGCTTCCAGGCTGACAGTCAGTGCTGTGGAAAGACTCCCATTTTCTGTTGCTAGGTGATCTTGGGATTGTAGGAAAATGGAGCAAAAATAAAGACAGACTCTGAGGGATGCCAAAAGCTTTGAACTAGGGCTTATAGATCAAACTGACATGTTTTTGCATATTTAAGAGAAGCAGGAATATGAGGAATTCATAAGTATGCAAGCTATGGAATAAAACACAATGAGTTATGCCACTGCCTGGGGAGGTCATGCAGCACCTTAGATTACCAAACAGGGCTGTGCTCTTTTGGGGAGGGTGGGTGGCAATGATATACACCCCATTGATGAACCCATCAGCATAAGAGTAGAAGTCACCCTTTGATTCAATCAAAGCTACCCAGTTATCTTATGGAGAACAGCAATTCAGTCAAAACTAAAGCAACATGCTACTATAAAGTGATTTTTATATTAGTTTTTTATTTTATTTTATTCAAGCCACATGTGTTTGTTGTTACTATATTAACCTATGAAATGTGATCATAAAAAACAATATGAAAACTTCATGAGATGAGACACAACAGCTTGTGAGTTTATTTTTTATCTTTTATATGCATATATAAACTCCACTCTTTATAAAAATGTTTACTGCTTTTATCCAAACCCAAAAACAAGCAGACAGCCGTCATTTAGCAGACAAGTATTCAGAGCAGCGGAGGGGAAAAGAACTGGTGGTACCGGCACTTTGTTTAAAAGAACTCTGGAGAAAAAGGGCCATATTTAAACACTACTTCAGTAAAAGTAAAAAAAAAATGTATCTGTTTTAAAAATGTACCTAAATGCCAAAAGTACAGGTAATTAAGGACACTTAAGCAACACTTAAGTATTGTCACATTTAAATCACATTTACATGTAGGCAAGCTGACATATCATTACATCATGGATCCATGTAACACTTTTAGTTATTTAGTAATTGTAAATCTGTAATAAATGATTGCAGATATAATTTACATGAATAGGATATCTGAGACAGAAAACATTTGTACGAAGATGTAACTCTCCCCACCGTGTCTCCCCACAGTTCCATGCAGTGGGAATCTGACAGAAAGGAGGGGTACCATCCTTTCCCCTGGGTTCCCCGAGCCGTATGG
The DNA here is from genome assembly GCF_013347855.1 of Anguilla anguilla. Classification (NCBI taxonomy): domain Eukaryota; kingdom Metazoa; phylum Chordata; class Actinopteri; order Anguilliformes; family Anguillidae; genus Anguilla; species Anguilla anguilla. Next base: position 16,193,686 of record NC_049218.1, on the reverse strand, counting down.
GAACAGCCTGAACTGTGTGTGGAGGATCACTGTCACAGAAGGGGCTGGGATCCAGGCAAGAACAAGACAAGCCTTCTCTATGCTTATCAGGAGAGATAAACTGCTTTGGAATAAAGTTCAAAAAACATTTAATCTTTTTTTCCCCACTTTAGCCGAAAGGAGCTGTAACCCAATTAAACCAGGAGCCATCCCACTGAAAAATTTAAATGACAGGAGCTTAAAAATAGATATGTAAAATATTCACAAAACAGATGGGGACGGTTTTCACTGTTCAGACAAAAAGAAAAAAAACATTTCCAGAAACAGAGAAATATTTTTTTTCTTTTGGACTACTTGAATTAATTTGCATAACTTACAGTATTATCAGAGTGTGGAAAGTTTTTGCGTAATAGCTTATAGATTAGAGTTAATGAGGTAGCAAGTAAGATACTTTGATGCCTTTACAACAATGGTCTTGTTTGTATGCTCTGACTAATAGTACAATTTCCCCACATAAATTGGCATATCATTATCATCTGGGATTTCAGTAATCAAGGATCATGTACCAATTCAAATGCATCATATGTTATTAGGGTGTCAGTGTAATGCTGTTTAATGTTGATGGATTTGTTTTCAGATCCAAGTGATGAGCTTTGCAACAGAGCACAACTGGGACTCCCTGGAAATCTATGACGGCGGAGACATGACCACTCCAAAACTGGGGAGCTTTTCAGGTACTGTACCAGCTTCATTTCGGAATAGTATATGTTTGAACCGGTGATTAAGACAGTCCTGTACTACATTATTGCCATGTCTACAGAGTAAGCATCCACATTATTGCCATGTCTACAGAGTGAACATGGTGGTAAAAAAAACAGTAAAAGGTAAAAGTAAACAAAAAAAAAAAAGATTATCAAAAGTAAAGTAAATCTATGTTGTGCTGACTTTGTGTTTCATTCTGAAACTGTAGACTAACAGATATTGCTGTGAATCCAAGCTTTATTCCCTGTCAAAATGTCCTCATTTTCTGTTGGATAAATCAGTGTGGCCACAAGAGACAAATCTTTTGGGATCCAGTTGGCAGTGACTGCTAGTCACCATTGGATTTTCATTAATCAGAGGAACCCCATTCCCAGAAAATTAACAGCTGTGTACTATTACAGTAAGAAGCCAGATCCAGAATGATTTTTTGTAAAAGGTGCATTTTTAAATTTTCAGGAGCAAAGAGACCCCATAGGTTTCCATTGACAATGTCTCACTGGATATTTCTGCTGCAAAGTTTCTCAGATATAGTTCTTCTCAATGCATTATTATCACCTTGGCAAAAAAATCTAATCACCTTCAGTCATCCTCTTAGTCATTTGGCTTTAAAAGAAATTACCTGTCCAAATATAGTTTCACTGAGCCATCTATCTTTTCAGTAATATCACTCAATCATTCTAAAGATTAAAAAGACATTCCCTCTATATTACTCTGGGTCGTTAGTAAAAAAGCACGTCTTATTCACCTTCATAGTTCGTTTGCGGACAAAGCCAATTGTCTCATTATCGGGTAAGTAAGATACTGACCCGGTTGATTGAGGGAACTTTAAAGGCTAGAAGGGGTGATTGGTTTTTGGTTCTAATCTAATCTCCAGAAAACTTGACTGAACAAATCAAATTAGTTCATGGATTTATGTGCTGAAATGGAATTGATTCCCTTGTTCAGCTACGAGTAAGTTGCTTAACGGGCCAATAGGATGCATGCATGGCTGAGTTTGATGGAACACAAGATGAAATGGTGAGCTTTCAAGTGGTTTGGGGAGGTCATGGGGTCCTCTTTGAGTCCAGGTGTGGACAGTCCTGGTGTTAGCAGTGCATCTAACAGTTTTGCTAAGATGTGCTCATTTCCACAGCAGGTAGGGCACTCCTCTGCAGGAGCTGGAAAAGTAGGCTTCTTGTGGGAGAGGGGACTGATTTAGAATTTCTTATATCTTCTATTTTAGGGATTTGTGGCCCAGCTCAAAGGGATCCTCGCAAAGTGCCTGTAAAGATCTTGGCTCCTAGCTTGGCAATAGTGCTTTGGTACCATGCTGATGAAAGATCAGATCATTGGAGAGCAATGTGTGGTTTAAGGCAGAACAGCTGTGTCACAACTTCACCTGAACACAAACATTTGTGGATGTCTTCTACAACAAATGCTGAAAACATTATTTTATTTGGCATTAAGAAAAAAGAAGAACACACACAAATAATTTTGAGCAAAATAATGCAACCTCTGGCTGGATTTAAACACAGACTCCCATATATGGCAGTTGTAATTTACAGTAAGATCTCTTGTGAAGCTCGTGAAGCCAACTGGATATTTACTAGATCAGTACATTGGAATTATGTAGAGAGAGTATAAAGGCATAATACTTTCATCCTGTGTGGCATGCTGTAAAAATCTATGTGAAAATCAGATTTATTGCACCAGAAGTCAGTTGTGGGCACTTGTGATTAGGTCGGCTAATCACTGCTTGTAGACGTTCTCCACCAGATGCACTCGCATGTATTCATTAGTGGATCCTGCGGTTCTCACTTGACTGCAGAAACTGAGATTAGTTTGCTAGCCAGCCTTGCCTGGTGTTTAGGATTATCCGCCGTGTGTATCTGGGGATCAGGGACATTGTGCGTGGTGTTGAATCTTATGTAATTTGGCGGTGCACTAAGATGCATGGTTCACCTCCTCTGCATGGTCCTATTTTACATCCGTGACACCCCTCACCCATTACAATCAGTCTTTTCATTCTACTTTTACTTACAAATCCATTAGTATAATTCCTTTAATTAAACTGTCAGATAGGCTTTGTGTTCTCTCATCCTTCCCTGCTTTGCATCATAACTCATGGAAGATTAATCACACTTAATCAAACACCAATTCAGTTACAATTGGGAAATTAAAGATTTTTCTCTTTTTACTTAACCCTCACTTTCACCATGTATTTTAATTGTAATGTCTAAAGTACAAATGCACATTCCTAGGGCTATCAAATGATTTAAGAAAATAATTGAATAATTAATCATATGTTTTTCTGTGATTAATTGTGATCAATCACAAATTAATCTAATTAAACAGGTATCAATTAAAAAAAACAAATGGTATTTAAAGGTAACAAAAACATGGAACACACGTAATTTGAATGAAAAAACATTGTACAATAGCATCTTAGCAAATGTCAAGAACAAATGTAAGGTCGTAGTTGTAGCTGAGATTGACCTTCACTATGTCACAATTTGGTTCACTTTTTCTCTCTGTTGGGCCTTTCGGTGAGACAAACCATGTCTTCACAGGAGTGGACACATTGTCGTTTGGATGCTCAGGACTACCAAACGGTGATGCAAGGCCCGGAGGACTACCATTAAATCAGATTTCTGGGCTCATTTCTCTTGATTAGATAAGTTGGCAGGTGTCCTGACTGCACAAAAAAAAAAAAAAAAAAACAGTTTAGTATTTTGACAGGAGAGCAGAGCTAGAATTTCTGAAATTGTCCTTTGTAATTAATGTTAGCAATAGAAACACTATTAAAGAAATACCTCCCCACACTAATACTTTTAAATGTGCCCTTTGCTCAAACAAATAAGGATAACCTTGCTAATACTAAGCTATCTGGCACATAAACTGCAATATAAATCTTCACTCACCTTTGCTTGGTCTCTGCTTTCTTTTGCATTCATAAGCTAGGCCTCTAGTTGCTGAGAACCTACTTTCTGTTTTCCTTCTTTGTTTAAATGTGTTATTTAAATTCACCATGAATCTCAAAACCTCAAATAAATGGCTCCTACGATCTTAGTTAAGGCTTACGCAGTCATCGGCAGACTGAAATGAAGCATCTTGAACACTTCCAGATCCAATACAATGTAGTCCATTTATGCACGGCTGCAGTGTTTCTGACATGCATAAAAATGGCAGCGATGCCTGTCTCACTAATAGCAATAGTTAGTGGATGAGATCCACAGACATGTCAAACTTCATTCAAAAAATGATTAATCAAGTCATTCGACCTTAAACAAGCATTTTTCAGAATTGTGTGTAGAATTTTGCACTGCAGGATTGGAATTTAGTGCTTCCAGCTGTCCCCTTAGTCAGGAGTATTTTGTGAATCACTGCATTACCATGTGGGGTTACATGCGTTAATGTAACATGTTGTTTCCTTTTTTAAAGTATAGGGCAGATTACACTGTAAATATGAGAATGTGCCTGCATGCTCCTCGGCTGTGATTGTGAATGAGAATATTCAGTGGTTAAATTGTTGGTCCTTCTGAGTATCACCAAAGAGGGTGCTGTGAAATGGAGGCTCAGTGTCACAGCAGTCCTGAGGGTGTGATTTCCCTGTTCCCTTTGGTCTTACATCTTACAGCATCGACCTGACAGCCGCCATCAGGACTGGTCACTTCTGTGTGTGTGTGTGTGTGTGTGTTGGAAGAGTTGTGTGAAAGGTTTTCTCTCTCTCTCTCTTTCTCTCTCTCTGTCTTTCTCTCTCTCTAATAAAAGGAAAATTGTTCTGACATGACAATGCAGTAGATATATCATGGCTGCAAAATCATTTTACATGTGCAGCTATGGTTAAAGCATGATATTTCCAATATAATTGCTAGGAATCTTGTGGTTGTCTGACTTGAACATTCATATTCTTTCAGTGCCATCAGAAAATGGCAGATATTAGTATGCCTCCCCTTAGTACACAACCAGCTGCTTTGTCTTAGCAGTACTTGGTCATTTTAGGGATGGATGACTGACCTTGTAAGGCGCAGATTTCTGGGTACATATTCATTTGCACACTCTTCAGCTCTGTGAGTGTGTAGGAATATCACTCAGAATGTTCTGTGTTGCAGGAACCACGGCCCCGGCTTTGCTCAACAGCACCTCAAATCAGCTTTACCTGCACTTCCATACAGATATCAGCGTGGTTGCAGCTGGATTCCACTTAGAATATAAGAGTGAGTATATCATAACTACTTACACATTTATTATGTTCAGATATTGTTTTGTCCTGTAGATCCATTATTTATGGCCAATTTATCACCTATTTTCACTGAAATAATATATGTTTAGTATTTTATGTGCAATAATTTTCACTCAAGAAAATATGAGTTTCCAAAGTCTTTTTGCTGATAGCATCTGATAAAAGAATGCAACACACACCTGCAATCTGCCTGTTGAGCTGCACATTTTGTCTGCGGGTGTGCGTGTGTGTGTCTGTATATGTTTCTGTGTGTGTGTGTGCGTTCCTGTGTGTGTGTGTGTTTTTGTGTGTGAGTGTGTGTGTATGTGTGTGGGTTTAATCCATTGTAAAGTGGTAAAATGAAATAAAATGTTTCATTTTAACAGCTACAGACTTGTTATTATTTAGAATTTTGCCCCTCATAGACTCAGATCATTTACCATGCAGCACTAGCGATCTAAAAAAGGCTCTGCATACTCATCCATAAAGCCATATAATGTCTTCAGCCTCCCCTGGGCCTGGTACATTTCCTGGATCCGATACCTTCCCTGGGGGTCAGGCTGGGTCGATCACAGTGCATTCTACAGGAAGGCATGCACTTTACTTTGGGGAAACGATAGTGTACAGACAATTTGTTACCCTTAAAAAAGGTTGTCAGCCTGTCTTTACCTGCCATCACTCAGCAGAAGTTGTAGTTTTCCAGCTGGCAAGGGTTACCCAATCAATTGCCACTCTTGATTCACTCTCACACTGACAAATCTGTTTGAACATGGGGTAAAAACAACTGGCAAACAGACCTTCTACCATACAGGTCAATCAATGAATCGCATTATATATGACATCGTGCTCTTAGCAAAGGTGTTGTCACTGAGCACTTCACAGCATATTTCAAAGAAACAATGCAATTTATTGTGTATATAATAGGAAGGGAAAAGCAATGACGCTTTGCCAACAGAGAGGTAATGGCTTGGGGGTAGTACTTTTAAACAATAAGCTGTGATTAAGCTATGCCAGTCTGCCGACAGAGTGTTCTCCTGAAGGGGAGTACCTTACACCAGCATGCACTGAGGTATTGTATAAATCATTAGTGAGGCTGAAAATCTATTGAAGGATCACAATGCCGAGAGAGAAAAAGTGATATATTCCCTCTCCGTTTCCAAAGGCAACCAAAGACGGATTTTCAGAGCATAAGCCCTTGTTTGGATTTTGGGTTGGTTGTAGAGTTGAGACATCCTGGAAGTAGATGAAACCATTACAGATGCACACAGTTTGCAGCTTTATGGATCTAAGGCAGACTATGTGGGGCTAGCTGGGTTTTGTGGATCCAGAGTAAAGTAGGCTTTTTACATAAAGTGGCCAAATGGCAGTCCGTAGGTGTGTCACATACATATATAAAATGTTAATAGTACAGCCTTTATCACACACACAAGTATGAGCTATGTTTGTTATCTCTATGTATATATATATATATATATATATATATATATAGGAATCCAAATATGTGTAATTGTAAACTGATGTCACATGTCACATGTTTGGATCTAAGAAACATTAGATGGAAACCAAATAATAATGTACGGTCTTGTGAATGATTTTCAACAATATATTAGGTCACGAAAAACATATTAATGTAATCAAAAAATAAATTAAAGACTTTGTATCATACAACATGGAATTGAATAGAATTTCCTTACTTTGTGTTAGCTTTTAAAGCTATTAAGACTGCTAAGTGTACCTCGCACCACGTTAGTTTTTACCCCAACCTTGGGGTTAAATGTAACATTTCACTCTTGGTACTTTCGGTCAGATTGTTAGTGAATGGTATGACCCAGAAATTTCATTGTGATGTGTAATCATAGCCAATTATGTAGGTTATTAAAAAATTTCATCTCTCGATAGTAATATTTTCAGAACTGAACCAAATACGAAAACTGTTATTTCCCCACTCTCCCCTATATATATACTCCAACATAAATACATTTGCATTAAAAAATTAGGTAACACACATGTAAAATCCACATGTCATCTATCCAGGGATTGATTTTTCCCCAGAAGCTTGCAAACTCCAGTGGTTACCAGAGGTATTGCAGTTTAGTAAGCCTCTGGCACTGCTTGCGCATCTGGAGCCAAAAGCCCCAAAGTCAAACATGGCAGCTTCTATGAACTGGCTTCATGCGCCAATGAGGAGCTCCCATAGGAATCCATGGAACCTGTAAGCCGTAGCTGTCTCCAGTTCTTTTATATCTCAATGCATCCATCAGCATGGGAAAGACACAGACCTCAAAGAAAAAAAGAAAGAAAATAAGACAAAAGGTTGTTTACCTTCACAAGTCAGAATGACAGGAAACCAAATAAATAAATAAATAAGTAAATAAATAAAGGTACCACTTTCCATTGTTGCCTTGAAAGAATTACTCATGATTTTCTGAGAGTAAACAATGTGGAGTACTTCATTATGGCTAGGAAATGGTATGCATGAATTATTTATTATGCCCTTATTTGAATCATTTGTGGGAGTGACAGATTTTTTAATCTTCTGTAAAGTTTTGTGTGGCTCTCTCTAGTTTACATACTCTGCAGATTTAGACTGTTTAATTAGCATTTTCCCAAACTGATGCATTAGTAAACACTAAGGTCTAGCATTTTTATAGTTGGCTAATTTAATCTTTATGCTCACATGGCTTGCTTCCATTAGACATATAGCATGACATTGGCCCTAATTAATTAACTCTAATGGAAACGTGGCTATACAATAATCATTGATTAAATCATGAAAACAAATACATGCCGATCCATTAACAGATGAAAGGTCTCTTTAAGCCTTTATGATAATGTGTCTAATATGCAAATTCAAAAACACTCTCTGCCCTGACGCGCCCTGCTGATGCAGTTGTTTAATATATTATGATTATATTTTTTATTTTTCAGTAGGTTACAATATAGATTACCATTTTCATGCATACCCTCCAAATTATGTAGTTTTCAGTTACTTTTATACATAACCATAGACATGTAAAGAAGAGTATTGTGTTGCTAAATGTGAGTTTGTGTTTAGTGATGGATAAAAGTATGCCTGTGGAGTTTTTCTGTCCGTTGTCACATTTGCCATTGATGAAGATATCCAACAAACAGTTTGCTGGTGTTGATTTGCATGCCATTAAATGTGTAGGGTATTGCCATTCAAATCTGACATCTGGCCATCTCCGATCTATTTATTTAAATTTATTTGAACTTTATTTTACTAGGTCAATCTCACTGAGATTTAAAATATTTTTTGCAACAGAGACTACGCCAAGAAAAGCAGCACATACAGTTTCAGACAATGACAACATAAATCATCAATATGTTACAAGATTATAAAAATAATCGTTTTAAGATATCAATTTAAACATTTGTTAAGCACCAACTTTAAACAGTGGAGAGAAATTGAAATCAGGACATAAAAATATAATTACCTAAATTAAAACACTGACATTCACCCATTTCATTTAATTCAATGTCTTTGACCCTGGCTCTAAACTCATTCAATGTAACAAGCTCCTTAAGCTTCATGCCTTTTTTTAAGTTCATTCCAACTTGAAGGAGTAGATAACTTAAAAGATTTTGCCTAACTCGGGCCTTTGGTACTGTAAGCCAGATAGTATCTCACAAGGATAAGCCGTAATTTTTGTTATCTGTCCAACTAATGTAGGCACATATATAAGATGGCAGCTGTCACAGTATAGCCTTGTATATTAACATGTACCGCTGAGTCAATCTACATATAGACAGGGCCAGCCATTCCACTTCCATATAGAGTACGGTGATGTGTAATAGCTTTACGAATTTAAGTGCACCATGATAAATAGTGTAAACATATACTATATTTTACATTTTTATCTGTTGTGGGGGGGGGGGGGGGGGGGGGGGGGGGGAGTGTTGTGTTGCATTTATTTTAAGCATTAACGATAAAAAAGGCACAAAAAAAAAAATGGAAATACAATATTGACCAATCCGTTGCTCTGCATTATTCTTAATCAAATGGTTAATAAGACCTAATCCAGCTTTATAAATGTAAAGTGTACTCTTACAAGACAATCTTTTGGATCAGATTTGTGGATCAGAGATTCTAACTCTGCATAGCAATATTTTTCTTAGGAGCGCAGTGTATGGGGTCTCTTCATTGGGGGTGACCTGTAGGGGAGACACTATGATGACATGAACGAATAGTGCTGGATAGTATTCATTTTAGTTCTGCAGCTAACATCACCGCCGTTTCACTCTGGTGACCATGGGTCTTCATTCAAATGCCAGAATTTCCTGCCCCTGTTCCAAAGGTCACGGTACCATAATATCAGTGTTCCTAATACCATGCTATCACTGTCATTTAGAGATGACTGTATTATTTACACGCTCATTTTCTTTGGACAGATTAACAGGATCAAGCTTGATTGTGTCAGTCAGTTTTTCTTTTCTTCTGGGGTAAGATCAGAGGATAAAGTTTTATAAATCCCTGGTTCATAAGCTGGCGGATGGCGTTTCTTGTGCTCTTACTGTCTCATAAAATGTGGCATTCCTGGTCGGACATGTGTGCTGTGCTTTGTCATTAAGCTTTCTTTCCTGAGGGGGCTGAATGTGTGTGAAAATTAAAATAATAGGTATATTGTATAAGAATTTCAGAAATTTTCGTGTGCATGAGTGTCCACCTATGCAGGTGATGTGTGAGCATGCAAGAAATATTTCTGTAATTGAAATTGTGACTGTATGAGCTATATCTTTGAGCTGTATGACTGCATATTTTTAATCAATCTTATTTTATTGTAATATTCACAATATGAGAACCTTTTTTGGTGGGATACCTTTTATTTAGTTTTTCACCTGTACCACCAAAAGCTTTGCCTGGAACTGTGAACTTGTTTAAAGGCGTTTCAGTCCTGAGCTGCCAGAAGCCATTCTGCTTTTTGTGTCTTTATTTTGTGTGGAAAGCCGCGAGACGTCATGAATAATCCAAAACAACCTTGGTATAATGCGCTCACTGAGACTGCAGCACATCACAGAGCATGTTTACAACCGTTCTCAAGGCATGTGCTGCATTTATGAGCGCCAGAAAAGAGGACCTACAGTTATAAATCTGCAACTGCCTGACAGCAGGAGAATCTGCAGGGAATCTGTGAATCTTGTAATGTTTGCTATAAAATGACGGCCTTCTTGATGCCAAGCCGATCCTGATTTTTCAGCTGTGAGAGCTATGACAGCATTCTAATTATCCAGACTGCCATGTGTCTCATGCATGCTAGTCATGAAATGCCAAAGGTCTCCAAGGACAGGGATAACTGCCTCGCTACTGGGAAATTTGAAGGTTTTTAATTTTTCCCCCATCATTAAAACAAGCAGTGATTCAAGGCAAAACCATTTGGCATGTACTGAGATTAGTTTCTCTGAGATCTCCTTTGAAAGACGCAAAATGGTTTTACACCTAAAAAAAAAACACATGTAACTGTTCTCAATAGACATGGGAACATGGAAGTGAAAGCAGAACCCCCCAAGTTAGAAGACTCGACAAAAATGTTCCAGCTAATGTAATACCATCACAAAGCACAGTTGTTTTTTTCCCAGTTGGATTCAACAGATCTTAATTGGTAAAGATAAAGATGCATTCACAAGGTCAAAAATTGTAATGTACTGTAACATTATAACATACGTACTGTGCATATGACAAATCATGAAACCTATACAATGTACATGTGACTTATCATTAAAAGGACATTGACCTGAGAGAAACTGGATATTGACTGAATGTTGAAGTAGTGGTGAAAATGTGAAATGCGTGATTACCTTTCTAGATACCGACAGTATTACAGGAATCATATTGAAAGTGGATATTTGTTTCTTGTACATTTGAAGAGCCTTTCAAGAAGAGACCCTTATTTTCAGTTCAAGTATAAAACAAAACATTATTAATATGAAAAGAACTGCTCTGAGCCACAGGCACATCATTGCATCATGTATGAGGGCTTTCTCTGGAAGTGCCACTCCAAAGCCTGACAGCATAGCATCTTCATAAATAATTACAAATCAGTTCTGCCACAACTTTGGTCTGAGGGATGATCTCACTTTAAATCATGTGACTTTATCTTCTTCATCACATCAGAGAGTGTTGCTTCATTATTCTGTTCTTAGGGATTTGCATTAATAATTTACAAAGATTTCATACTGTGTTAACGCAGGTGTTATATATGCGTTATGAAAATTCAGAACCTTCTAATGGGATGCGATTAAGAACTATGCAGGTTGTCTCTGTAAGGGTGAAGGAGCAATGGGTTTTGCTGGTGTGTGTGATCTGTACAAGACTGCATTATTTGTGGCATTCCTAAATTATGTAGTAATGCAAAACACAGAAAACATGACATGGGTTGTGCGTTTGATGTAGCCGAGGGACACAGTGCAGCAGTTTAAATCCGCACTTCTAAACAGAGAAGACAAAAATGGTTCTTCGTGTTCACTTGACTAAACAGTTGTCATGGCAACATTCACTCCCTGCATCTGCCATAGTGTTATATTTCACAACCTAAAATCTGTGTTAAAAAGAGACTTTGGAAATCACAACAGAGGCACTCTTTTGTTTCTGATTAATGCAGCGGTTGGTCTCACCACTTGCCCAGAGCCACTGGTGCCTAGCAATGGAATAAAGGCGGGCGATCGATACATGGTGAACGAGGTGGTGTCATTCAGCTGTGAGCCCGGATACCTTCTGCAGGTGAGCAGCTGTACTTACCAAATGTTTCATATAGAGATGGCAGGATGAGGCTTTATGAACTCAATTATGGGTGGAGCTGCCACACGTAGTCAATCACTGACAACCACCAATCAGTCAAAAGCCTTTGTTTTTCAATGCCAAGTTGGTCAAAATTGGTAGAAAAAACAACAAAAAAAAAACACAGAGACTGTGTGACGGCTCATGCTTTGCTGGGCCCTACCTGGTTTTTCTTTGGTTTTACACCAGTGATTCCACAAGAGTGTAAGAAACCTGGTGCTGTTTGAAAACTTGCAGAACCCATGTTGGCTATACCTTACGAATGTGTTTAAAACACTCAGCCACAGGACAGGAAATCCAGCACTGTAACTACTGTCAGGTGGAGTACTGAGATATAAAAGTAAAACCAAAATATTACTACTGCTCTGTTTTGTGTGGATTTTTACCCCTTTTCAGGGGCATTCTCACATCTCATGTATGCCTGGAACGGTGCGGCGTTGGAACTACCCCCCTCCGCTGTGCATAGGTAGGAACCGCCCTCTTTATACACTTTACAAATCTGATTCTCAAACCTTTTAACATCAAGCCCAAATTACAAATGTAATACCTTACAGGGACCCATCAAATACACATACTAGCAATAGTCTGGCTGACTACAGACTCATTGTGGTATCCACCTTGTACAATCCCACAACCTATTTTAAAAAACCGACAGTTTAAAAAACACAGGTTTACAAGCACAAACCATTTGAGTTGAGCCTCTGAAATTTCTTTCAGGCCCAGTTTCCCTGTCCTTACAGTGCTTTGCTCACATATGTGTGGGATATGCATTCTGTACAATGCAAATACAATGTTTTCAATATCACGGATGTGCATATTTCAGCTCGGTGTGGCGGAACCCTCTATGACCTTAGCAATGTCATCTTAAGCCCTGGATTTCCTGGAAACTACCCAGGTAATCTGGACTGCACCTGGAGGATTCTGCTACCTGTCGGATACGGTAAGGCATTATTCGCCAAGATAATGACCTCTGTACACAAGACTTTATGGGTTTGTCGTTCTGACGAGCACAGCATATATATATATATATGCAGCATATTGAGAGTCATCTATGTGCTTAAAGCTTCTGCTGCTAACTTTTCTGCAAGTTGCCATGTGTCTGAGAATTTGTCACCATGGGCAGCATCAGACAACAATTTAGCCGCCACTCCCGCCATGAATATTCATTAGTTTTGAGTATACTCAACTATTGGCTTTGCACAGATCACATATCATTTACCTCATGGGTCCACTACTGAAAATGAGTTAAATGGCTCTATCCACTCAGCCCTCTGTGAGTTTCTTTGCCAATTGCTATTTGCAGCTGTTAAGTCCTGCATATTTGAATTGTGCGGTAATTCCTCTTGCAGTTGCGATATTCCAAATGTGGCTTGTTTGGGAAGATTAGCAAGGGAAAGAGGAAAAACAAAGCAAAGCACTCTGTTATGTCTGGTTCTGTTTGCGTTCTCTGAGCAAAACTTTGGAATTCTCCAGATAACACCATAATGTACATAAGAGGCTGGTTTGCACACCTCTGAATAATGTTTGCTGTTAATCATTTTAAGATTACGGTGTGTGGTTTTGATGGTGTTTAATTCACTCTCATAGATTACTTCTGTACCCATCAGAATATTAACAGCAATAATTACCAGTCAGTCCATGCATTAACTTTACCTCATTTATACTTTTGTTGTTTGTGTTGTTTATACGTTCCTCACTTTTTCAACTTTCTCAGCTACTCATCCAAAATCGGTAAATTGAATTTTGCTAAAGTTGCTTGTAGTGGCCCACTAATGTTTCAGTGTGCTTCATAGCTCAAATGAGCCTGGACAAAGCAGCCATTCTAGTACTAAACAAGGTAATTGTATGTGATTTAAAAAGCTATTCAAACACTTGTCTAGGAGCACAAAGACTGAGTTCCCCCAAACTCTTTCCTTCTACTCACAGATATCCAAAAGCAATTTTCTGCCTTATCAACCTGACACTGCAAAAGTATGAATAAAACAATCTTGTTCGTGCTCTGTATCAAAATGCATTAGCATGCGTTGTTAACAGGGGACAATATTTTAAATAAGAACAGCAGATGGCCTAGCAACTGCTGATTACAGCTTTTAGGGCCGACAGAGTGAGTCGAATCAAGTGCTGGAAAAACATGAAACACTCTGACAAAAAAATCAATGTCCTAAGCCTCATCATTTAGCACATGCCTTCCATTGGTTACTCAAAGACATTGCGCCGTAAAAGTAAACTATTGACCATATTATGGATTTTAGATGAACTGAAAAATTTGCGACAAATGCAACCAAGGAAAGTTTGGTTGCACAGTGATAATGTGTGCAGCAGGACACTAAAGACAGTCTATATAATTGGCTGAGTCCTATCAGTCTGATTGTACAATGCACACCTATTGGTGGGGCATGAATGATCTGTCCAGAAAACCCTGTTCCCCATAGTCACAGTTTCTTTTCTGTTGGGCAATACAGGTGAATGTAGAATACTTCTACTTTTTAGGGAAAGTAGAACATAATATTGTGATAAATTACCACTGCCTATTTTTGAATTTACAATTCCCTCTGGTTTGCATATGAGGTCCCTGGGCTCAGATCATATTTGGACATTTCACCAATACCCCTCCAGAGCATACTTTCTGTATAAGCATCACCACATGGGTCTCAAACCTGAAGGTTGTAGGTTGATTCCCACATTGGGAACTGCTGTTCCTGTATACTCTTGTTTAAGGTATTAAACCTCCATTGCTTCGTTAAATATGGAGCTGTATGAATGGATTGTCTGTTAAAAAAAGGAACATTTTGTCACTTTGGAAAGCTGCATCTGCTGTATGGCAGTAATGTAATATAAAATAATGAGAGCCTGAGTACTGGTTGTGACCAAATCAATTATTTACATTTGTACAATTACCATAATAACAAATTTGTTATTATGCTGAAGCCAATTTATTTTGGTTAGTTATTTAGTGAAAAAAGATTTTATGATATTACATGGACACCCAGTGCACAGAAAGAGAAGAATGGCAGTGCAGACACTAAAGACCATTTCACAGGGAAATTATGCAAGAAAACTGCATTTCATAGCTGCTTCAATTATGGTAAAATGCATGCAAAGAATCCCAGACAACTTTAAAAGATCAAGACAAGAACAGTCATTTTCTTTGAGTGGTAATTCATTAAAGCAAAGGTGGAATTTTTTTCCAGTGCTTTGCTTTCCCAAGCTGATACACAGCATCGCAGTTCCTGGGGTGCCATTTTCCAGGAAAACAGATCAGTTGACTTTCCCGCAGAAGTCAATGTGACTGAAAGACAGCGTGACAGCCTCCCATTGTGTGAATCATGGTCCATCAGCTGTGTTCTAATCATTTCAGGACCCATGTGTTGCTTGTCAGGTTATTGGAAGGAGAAAAACATGTGTGATTGAACGTGATATAATGGAATGGCCTTTCCCATAATGCTCTTGTCTTACCCTACGCAAGTGGTACACAGCTTACTTATTAAATGTCATTTGGTAGTTTCCCTTTCTCTGTTGTGAATCAAACTTAGCTCAGCTCGCCAGCATCCCTCCCCCATTCACACCTGCTCATTCTTATACAGTTTTCCTTGATGAGGAAGTTCATGAATATTAGAAACTGTTGATTTTGTCTTCCTGTTTTGCAGGGTCGCATATCCAGTTTTTAAACTTTTCCACGGAGGACAACCATGATTTTTTAGAGGTGCGCAATGGACCACACCACACTAGCTCCTTGATTGGTCAGTTCAGTGGAAGCCAACTCCCACCCTCATTGCTAAGTACAACGCACGAAACAGTGATTCACTTTTACAGTGACCACTCCGAAAATAGACAGGGGTTTAAACTGTCCTACCAAGGTGAGAATGTCTTTTTATTTATTTATGTATTTGTTATTATTTTGCTTGTTTGTTTGTTTTGTTGAATGTGGTAATAATATTGAGGAATGCGGGTGTTTCCTATCAGAGCTAATTGGTTTAGGTATTCTTAAGCTTGGTTCTAAGGACCATAAAGTCTGAAGGGGGCCTGTCCTAGGAATGGAAACAAGCAAAGGGATTCAAAACACTGAATCCAAGGGTGTGAATAACTGTGACATATCCTTTTGAAAAAAAAAATACACCACTTTAAAAAATATAACATATGAAGAAATAAAACATTGTGAATAAAAACACAGTCCCTGTACATACAGTACAGCTGATGTACTGTGCTTTGATGGAAATATTCCCATCATGACCACATATCTGCATCACATAGTTCATCTGACACAACCAGTACTTGAACTGTAAACAGTGCTAAACACTGTTCTAATCAGTGAAGAAGATTTCTATTCATTCTTCGGAAGAAAATCAGCAGGCATGTGTAGTATACTGTGGTCTTTGGGCTCTGGTTGCTGTTTCCTGCCAACCTTTTCTGAGCGTGTGCACTGAGTGGGAGGGCCTGGCTCTGGACAGTCTGGGGGAGTGTGGGTCGGCTCTGACACTGCGTGCCGTAACATTATTTCGGGAAGAAATGGCAGCACCATAAAAAAGTGCTTTAATGGAGATGCGCTGTTTGCCAGTAATGCAGGAACACTTTACAAGGGATGAACAGAGGAAAAAGAAATATTGCATATTTGGGAGCAGCATCCGTGCATCTCTATAGTAATAATATTATATAAATGTCGTAATAAAAATAAATGATAACGATATATTTGTCATACAACCGTATGTTATTGTTCATCCATTACAATCCATTCAACACCCACTTGGCAAGATCAGCAGGGGGCATTTGAATACTGAAATTGCTTTGGGCACGCTTATTTTGATCAGGACTAATTGATTACTGTATGTCTTGCATTTTTTAGAAATAATATAGCAGCCATTTTGCACAGTGGTTTTGGCAAATCTGTGGGTGTTTTTAGTCTAGACCACCAAAGGCTGAAGGACAGCTTGGTGCTCACATATGTTTTACTCTGGCTTCTTCTGAAATCCTGAATATTCCTCCAACAGCAAGGACATTTTATCCACCCTAAGCATGAATCTGAAGCTGAATTTGTAGTTATCTCAGTGAGCTGTTGAAGTCACTTTATATTGAGAATATTGAGGTTTGTTTATTTTTTCTGTGAGTGCAGGCCTCTCTCATTTGACTAGTATTGCTGTTGTGGTTACACACACATTCAGCAGTCATCTTGTTGCAGGATTTAAGCATCTCTTTTTCTTCACTTTAGTTATTGAACTGTAAAATGTCAGATCAAATATCAAGCTTCTCTCATATTCTGAGTACAAAGCATGTTTTATTTAATTAGCTACAGTCTCTTACAAAAAAATAAATCACGTGTTCAAAAACCATGTGTCCAAAACCGCATGTTTACACCCAACATATGAAGAGTACATTTTTCTCAAGATAACATTTTGGTTCATAGGCAAGATCTATATCCTTTTCTATAGTACCTCTTGTGTGGTGTCGTGCAAATTGAATCGCAGTCTTCAAAATCAACCTTTAAATTATATGGAAATGAATCAGCAATTCATCTCAATATTGGTGAAATATACAGTATTGTATTTTTCCTGAAAGTTATTGTGTACTTGATGAGGACCTGGTTGAAGAAGCTGTAGGCTGATTCCAGCGCGGTGTTTCTGTTAAACACACCAAGCTGTGGATAATGCTGAAAATTGTAGAAAATATTTAAACATAGATAACACATGTTATTATCATTACTACCATGGCAGATCAGATATCAAAAAGGTAAGCAAATGAAACCAGTTAGATGATCCATTAATCCACAAAGGAGATGACTTTGGTTTACAGTGCTTCCTCCTGTGGGGAGAGAATGAAACCTTATGGAGTTTGCAAAGCAAGAATTGGAATTGTCTGGGCAAGCAGTTTGCACTGTTTTTGTCAGCAGATTACGAAAATTCACTTAATTTCCACAAACAATCTTGTCTTCTGAAGCATTTTCTAAAATGCATATTTCAATTAATATTCAGTCTTAACAATACTCTGCATCTTTTCCCTTCCTTACTTTTCAGCATATGAACTAAAAAACTGCCAAGACCCCTCCCCCTTCCACAACGGATATATTATTAACAATCAGTATAATGCTGGTCAATCCATAACCTTTGAGTGCTTCCCTGGCTACATTCTGATTGGACACCCTGTGCTCACGTGTCAGCATGGAATCAACAGGAAATGGGACCACCCTTTTCCTCGATGTGAAGGTAAGCAAAAACATTACTTCAAGGTGTTTTTATCAATTACATATGCTGGCCTATTCACCATGTCATTAACCATTTTGGGTAAAAGACCATATAGCCTAGTAAACACATTGTAAAATACTGTAAATTAAATACTGTCTCTCAGTTCTTGATAAATCCACATGAGATGTTTACAATAATCTTAATCTTTAAATTCTTTAAACTAGAAGGGTATGTCACCATCTGCGTTCCAGAACCACTCTGAAATACTGTAAAACCAACTCACATTACTGAGTGCATCTCAACAAGTTCAGTAGTAGTAATGCACCATTTGTTTAAATTTGTGTCTTTTTTTAGTGAAACAAGCGCAGGAAGGTTTCCTCGCTTACCAGAAAGAGCATAGCAAACAATAGTACAATTTAGTTAAAAAATACTTGCATTGACTTCAGTAAAGTTTAAGACCAGTTGTACCTTTCACACTCTACTCAGATAAATCTGATGTTTGGAAATATAAGTGTATTCTGTGTCTAGGTTGTAAGCAAACAAGCAGTATGCACATATGCCTCATAAATGGATATCATATTAATGATCTAGCTCTACAGATATATGACTGCAGTGTGATTTGCTGTCGGTGGAATTATGCAGCCGTCCACTCTCACACGGGTTCTCCCTGCTGTAGATTGCAGGCATGTTAGGCTGTTGCATAAGTGACACAGTGAGTCACAGTAGCAGCCGGAGGATCAATACTATTACACCTCTGTGGCTTACAGCAGGGAAGCCATGATGGAGTCATTTCAGAGAGGAAATAACATTGGGGTGCACCCCGTACCAAAAGAAACGGAAAAGATAAAAGGGCATTGCCACAGAGGAAGATGCAAAGCTTAAAGCTGCAGAAATGAACATGGTAGAGAGGAAGAGTGCAGAAAATAAAATCCCATTTTCAAAGGCTACATTAAAGCTTAAGAATAAATAAGCAAAAACATAAATAAAGGATCAAAGCACCTGCCTATCTCCTCATCTCTTTATCATTAAGCAGAATGAGTGAACTGGGTGAAAACAGTGAGGATTCAGAATTAAGAATCAACTCACGTCATCAAGCGCTACCTACCAATAATGCCTACAAGTCACAGCAACATAAATATGGCACTGCATTGTCATTTTACCAAACATTTAGGTACACGAACACCTCCTTGTTTGCACCTATTACATAATTCATATAAGAAAAACAGGAAGGCCTCAGTTTGAGTAATATTATGACTCAAATGTATTAATATTGTTCCTTTGGTGCTACTATTCATATAACAATTGTGAATTTAAAAAAATGCGATTTACAGCTGGGCAAGACACTTCTTATTTATTTCATGGAACCCATAAGGGAAGTTATTTATCAATATATTCAAGACCAGTTCTGTTTGCTTTTTCCACTTGTGGTGACGGCATAGATGGCATAGTTTGCAAACACATTACTGGACCTAACACTATTTGGACGTTTTTTTAAATATATTTATATGTGCTCATTTTTATTTAAAGCACCTTTGTACTTTCTATTGAAGTTATTTAAAGGAGAAAATATTACAGATACAGGGCTTGGCTGTTCTGTTCTCCCTCTACCCATTAAGTGAGAAAGGAAAGATAAGTTGCCTGCATGCTGATAAACTTTGAGTACATATGCACTCATGCTCTCTTTTCTAAACGTACTGTAACTTTCAGCTAAAATATTAATGAGAAATCAACTATCCATTCAATTATGCAGACATTTTTTAATATTTTCAATCTGCTTGGTTATGTAACCCTGGAGGCTAAAAGCACTGCTCTGAAAAGAAAAAAAAAATGCAAAAAAAAAATATATATATATAGTCCATAAGTATTTGGACAGTGACACAAATTGTTTTTTGGTTCTATACTCCAGCACATTTTGCATTTTATGAATATGAGATTAAATAGTGGACTGTCAGCTTTAAATTGAGGGAATTAATTTACATCCATATCTGGTGATTTTGTAGGAATTACAGCCCTTTTTACACTTTTAGCCCTTTTATAGTTCCCCCATTGTGTTGATCTCATATTCAGAGACTAAACAACAAATATTGTGTCTTGTGTCACTGCTCCATACTTGTGTGTGTGTGTGTGTGTGTATAATTTTAAATGATGTCAACTTAGAACATGTTTTTTGTCTGTTTGGGCTGTTGCAGCTCACCCTTAAGTCATCTTGATACCTGCATACTTCCTCCCTTGCTCTCTTTCCAGCTCCTTGTGGCTACAATGTTACAGCTCAGAATGGAACAATATACTCCCCGGAGTACCCTAACGAGTACCCCAACTCTCAAGACTGCACCTGGCTGATCACAGTCCCGCACGGGCATGGCATTTACATCAACTTCACCCTGCTGCAGACGGAGCCGGTCACAGACTACATCGCCGTGTGGTAAGAGACGGCTTTGTGCTGCCCCTCCCCCCCCCCCCCCCCCCCCCCCCCCCCCCCCCCCTCGCCCGTCGCTCAATATCTTTCATTCTGTTCCGGTGTGCATGGCAATGAATTACCAAGTCTCGCCACGAGAAAAAGATTTCGACGGGAACAAAAGGAGGGAAATTATCTCTGGGGGTCAGAGTGGCTGCGGGCAGCTATCATCTCAGGAAAGCGGAGAGCGATGAGCATGTTTCACAGTCGATGATCACAGAGAATCATCATGATAATCGCAATCAGATTCCCAGGGAAATGTGCAGCTGTTTGCTTTGATTGACTGGAGGGTGGAAAAAAACATGGGAATGCAAACTAATCACTGATGCTTGTTGATAGAAGATTAAATTAAAATAGTCATTTACTCCAACCATTAAATGAAATATATTTGCAATATTCATTAAAAAAAATTCTAATTAATTCCACGAGACAGAATTCCACACACATTTATAGGCAGTATTATGAAAAGAGAATAATGTATTTGACTGGAATATAATCCATCAGGCAGCTAAATTTCAGGTAAGTTTTTTTTTTTTCTCACTGCCCTGGTGAAGATGCATATGCAAGTAACACAATTAGCCACCAAACCCACTGTAGTGCCAGCAGGATTCTGAAGTAGATTAAAAAGCTTTGTGTGAATGCTGCAGGAATACTCCTCCACTCCCAACAATACACATCTTCTCCTGGTAATATGGTTTATTAATCTTCAGAAGCTATTAAAAGAGAATAATACTCTGTGAAGTCATATTTTTTGCGGTTCTCAATCTACATGCTCTCTAATGCAATTTATTTGTGAAAAGTCAGCAGAAATCATGGGATCTGAAAGTAAATCAATTTCACAAAATTGTCCAGAAATGTAATTACTGCATTGTGTACACACATGCATGCGTGTGTGTGTGTGTATGTGTGTTTGTGCGTGTGCATGTGTGTGTGTATATGCGTGTATGCATGCAAACACAATTTTAATAAATCTGCATATATTTGTGTGGGTGTGTGTGTGCGTGAGTGTATGCACATGTGGTTGTGTATCTGTACTTGTTTGCTTGTGTGTATTTGTGTATGCTTGTGTGTGTGTGTGTGTGTGTGTGTGAGAGAGAAAGAGAGAAATAGAGAGAGAGAGTATGCTTGTGTGGTTGTTTGTGTGTTTGTTTACCTGTGTGTATTTGTGTATGCCTGTGTGTACGCAGTGCACGTGTGCACGTGTGTGTGTGTGTGTGTGCGTGTGAATCTGAGTGTATTTTCTTTGTATGCTTTGGACTCTCAGGGATGGCCCAGACCAGCATTACCCACAGCTTGGTGTGTTTAGCGGAAACACTGCACTGGAATCAGCCTACAGCTCCTTCAACCAGGTGCTCATCAAGTTCCACAGCGACTTCTCCACCAGTGGATTCTTTGTCCTCAATTTTCACGGTCAGTTTATCTGCCAGATGAACACCAGTGCTTCTTTAAAGGCCTGCTGTACAAACCCTAAATATCAGTTTGTGTTGAAATTAAGTTAAAAGCAACATTAATCTTGTCTGGTATTAGAAGGATTTGCTTGCACATGAGAGCAGAGGTGCACAGACTTTTGCACCCCATTTGGTTTTTCAGTAACATTAGTTTTTAAATCTTGCCTTGGGGGGAGGAGGCGAGGGTCACATGATGGTGTGGATTTGGGAAAACGTGTGGTACATTTGCATTTTTACAGATTTAAGGGGTTTGAAGATTGCGCCGCCCCAAGAGTCAGCTTATAACTATTATCACTGTTGTCACCCTTGTAACATAACTGAACCTGTACCAGTTACTGTATATCTCCCTCAGTTTCTGGATTATGAAATATTCTTCCGGCTTGTCACAGTCCAATTTCTGTTGGTGTACAGTTGACAGAAGTTGCATTGCTTAGTAAAGTTATATGAACTGAAAATGCACAGGTTTTTTAAGATCTTTTTTTTAATCAGCACTATTTTTTATTTGCCTGAGTGTTTACTGCCTGCTTTTATGTCCGCAAATTGGAGCCCTTAATGACACTAGAGTCAGTTCTTGTTAAGTTTTACAATCCAAATGGAGCTCAGCTACCTCCCACTGTCTTCGTGTTATTTAACCATTCTCTAAATAAATGAGCACAGGCACATGTCTCTTTAAATGAATAATTCCATCCAGTACCCACCAATCTACTTTTGTAAGACCATTTGATTATAACCGCAAAAAATTTGGAGGAATAAAGTAGAACTATTCCTATTTCTACTTCCTATTCTCTCATGAAATGAATTGCTGTTGTTTTGTTTGAAACTGGGAGTTAAGAAGATTGAAGCTCTTCACACGTGTTCTTTTATCATCCTTTAGCTTATCGTCTTAAGAAATGTGCTGCACCTCCTGCAATTGAAGAGGCAGAGCTTATTTCCGAGGATCAGGATTATGAAATAGGTATGTTGTCTCTAATAGCCATTTGGGTGCAATAGGATATGGCACCTGATCCTGCGACTTAGGAACCCCTTTCATAAGTTAGCTTATTAGCTAGTCAGGCATTTTATGTGATATCAGATTTTAGGTAGTTTGCGGTTGCGCATTGTTTGCTTACTTATTTGGCTGTAAAAAAGCAGGAAAAAAGCAGTAAAATAGAAATACAGCTGACTAGCTAGTTTAATAATGCACATACCTTGTAGTCGTGTATGTTTTTAATGTTGTTCTTGATTTCTTTTTTTAGCTGAACTTGACTTAGTCTAACATATTTTGCAGTCATTCCATCATTTAAAATCTGAATAAAAGTCAGTTTTCATACATTTTACAAATATCTTTCCCATTTAATTTTGATCACTTGAATAATATCAGTCTTGTATTTGCTGCTATCCCCTGCACATGAAACATAAAGTTTTGCTCTCCTCCTGCACCTGGGAGGAGCTGTGCATCTTGGCAGATGTGTTATGTGCTGCCTTACCACCACAGGGATGTGTGTATATCATGATAACTGCAAAACTTACATACATACATTCATCCATACATACTGTAAGATACATAAGGTGTGTGATTTCTGCAAATGAAGAAAGGGGACTGGGTTTTAAATTTTTTCACCTCTGATTGCTTGATTTACCCTAGGAGACATTGTGCAGTACCGGTGCCTCCCAGGATTTTCATTGGTTGGAAATGAGGAACTCACCTGTAAGCTTAACTCACATCTGCAGTTTGAAGGCCCGGCCCCTTCCTGTGAGGGTAAGCATGAAGGCTTACCATGTTCCTGTTTCTGATGTTGACTTATTGCAGAGGAAATGGTGATCAGCAGAACATTCATATAGCTGTGAAGTTTTCACATCATCATTACTGGACAGTGCAGTGTCTTGTGAAAGTTGCTCTCATTTTATTTTATTTTAATTTCATTGAATATTAGCATGTATAATCGTGCAAACGTGCCTTTAGTTGATATCACTTTCAGGGCAGTTTGTGAATAAATGCGAATTTTGCAAAAACATGTTTGAATAGAGCATTTTTTTTAGGCATTCATAGGAAGATGTCTAATTGGTGCAATTTAAATTTAGGCCTGTTATTCCTATAATTAGACCATTGATTGAGGCTTTATGGCGCCATACTTCATTTGCACATCTCATTTCTAATTACGGAGGGGATGTTACCGTGAATGGAAGGCGGCATTGAAGTGTCTGTAATGTCGAAAATAAAGTGCTAAGATGCTAGTTTCACCGAGACAGAAACATTGAGAGGCAGAGTCTACCCTAATGGGCCACTTTTTCACAACTACCATGCAAGCAGTACACATTAATGATCCATTCAGCCAGTTTCCACACTGTTCTTGATCATAAAACACATCTTGACCATTTCAGTATGTCGAAACCTTTTTTTTTAGAGGAACTCACTGGGGTAGAAAACTCGAGAGATGTTAAAGCTGCAAACTGCACAGATTACTGCCTCAGGATTCCTGAAAACACCTTTTTAAGAAGCACATTTTAAATATTTTTTCTACAGTATATTTTGTTATTGAAGGCCATGACAGTGATGTACAATAACAGATGCCTGTTTTATGTCCCTTTTATAGCCCAGTGCCCTGCAAATGAAGAAAGGACCACTTCATCAGGGGTGATTCTCAGTCCTGGCTACCCAAGAAACTACCCCAACTCTCAGACCTGCTCCTGGGCTATTAAAGTAAAGCCCAGCTTTACCGTCTCCATTTACGTAGAGATGTTTCAAAGCGAAAAGCAGTTTGACGAACTGGAAATCTTTGATGGTAATGTACAGTTCCTGTGGCATGCCATTTTGTTGTGTGCTGTTTTTTTTTCTTTCTCCCCAAGCAAGGTACCATTTTGCTTGTTACATATATTGGTTCATTGGAATTTTTTTTTTTTTTTTTTTTTTGCTAGGACCCTCTGGCCAAAGTCCCTTGTTAGTGGCGCTAAGTGGTAACCACTCCACCCAGCTGAATTTCACAAGCAAGACAAACCAGCTGTACCTCAGGTGGTCAACAGATCACGCAACCAGCAAGCGGGGATTCAAAATACGTTACACAGGTCTGTCGCCACAACATCATTTTCACTTAACGTCTTGTGCAAGTCCATAATTCCTCATGCCTGACCTTAATGCCTTGTGCCTGACTTAGCCAAAGCCAAATGTATTGCCCATGATGGTTCATAAGAAACGCGACGTAAAGACATATATCTCAGTAGATTGTAGAATAGACGGTATGTGCACAACATGCTTTTTCCCAGGCCCGGTGTCACAAACGATTAATACTCTAGTTTTCTGTCCTCGGAGGCAGTTCCTTTGGATGCAATTTAGGTCAGAGAGTTAAAGGAAGTCAGATTTTTCCAAGTTACCCCTCATTAGACTGAGTCCAGACATGTATACCTCAAGGTATTCTTTTGCAACTGCTCTGTAATAGAGGTCAAAGATCCCGTAATGAATTTTTCCGAATAACTTCCACATCCAGTGCCTGAAAGAGAGCTCTGCAGCACTGATTGAATGTGATTTGGATAGGAAAGTGTTGTCACAGTGATTACAATCTGTCCTCTGTTTGAATATATGGTTCAAAGCCACTTGCTATTTGGATTCAATTTATGTTTGTATGTATTTATTAAATGACTCCCCACTTATCTATACTGTACCATATTATCAACAATATCACAATGAAATCAAATAACAGGAAAAAAAATTACTTATCAAATGAGTCCATTGTTTAGTCAAAGCAACTGTGCAATTTTTACAGTGACATACATACAGCAAATAATTTGTTTGACTGATTTTAATCCATGTAACTTCAGTTCAATAATATGTGTAATGACTTGACTTTGATTTGATGGGTACTGTTTTCAGCTTTAGGCAGCTCTGTGAAAGCATACTGCCAAATCAGCTTTTCTTCCATTTTCAGTTCTTCCCCAGCATCCACTAAGTATAGTACTGTTACCATGGAAATTATTAATCTGGTGTATGCTCAATATTATAAATTACAAATGTTAAATTATAAAGTTAAAATGTGTTGTGCTTTCTCGGTCTTCTGTAATGTGTTGTTTAAAATTTAAATAATGGATTACGTTTGGGAAAACTATATTTTATGGAATAGATGTTGTAAAATTAAAGCTTGATAACAGGTAATTAGTGCAGCAGGCAATCCTAGCTGAGTAAAAAGCATGTTTCTGATATTTTGCACTTGCAGTGTATTCCATGGTGGAATGGGCTGAACTGTCTTGCTTTCATTCCTGCAGACTCCTAAAAGACTTATAAATAATGTAAAGACATGTACAGGAGTCTAACGCACCTCTTCTTGATCTTTAGAATCTTGCTTTGGGAACTCTGTCCAGTCATAAGCTTTTTCTTCTTCTTAAATAGTCCATTGGGCTTTCATCAAAGTAAATTAGGGTGATATACTGCCCCGGGTTTTAACTTGTGGTCTAATCGCCAGCACTGAGACTGAACCTTTTAGTCTCATAAATCCAGTAGATGTACATAATGTTATCTGTCAGTGCTCAGACTAGACAGGAGGAAAAGTCAAACTAGAAATTAGTCAGAAGAACACGGAAAGTGCAGGGAAGCATCATTGGCACCACACCTTGTCCTTGACTGTTATTGCCTGCGTGCCCATGCAGTGGTACTTTCTGAATGAACTATGGCACCAGCAGTGCAGACAGTGGGTAATCACCAAGGTGGCTATCATCTCAAAATCTTTATTGTAACAATGTATTTGTTATCAAACATTTACAAAAGCAAGCTGTATAATGAAACATGGTTTTCTTCTTCTGTGGATAAGAGTGTTTTTATCTTCCTTGTTCAGCTGCATACTGTAGCATAAACAACCTGCCTCGAAATGGGGGAGTCTTCAACAGAACTGGGGAGCAGCCAGGAAGCAGGTTGCAGTACTTCTGCAACAGGGGATACAGGCTGGTGGGCCAGAGCAACGCCACCTGCAACCTGCACCCAAACGGACTGTATCAGTGGGACGCCCCTGCTCCTCTCTGTCAAGGTAATGCAAAGGAGAAAGTTTATTTATAAAACCATGGCTTCATTTAATCTGCTCTGGTGACTCTACTAATGGGATGGAGTTCTTTCAGCATGAGTCCATTATCCCCTGAGGCACGACAGTGCATCAAAGTCTCTTTTGCCAGGTGTATTGGTATCATGAGCTAAATGTTGTTATCGCAGTGTGCCGTGTAGCTTTGAAGGTCACTTGCTTTGTTTTCTGGTCTCACCACCCAACTCAGTACTACTGGCTGAACTGAGACACTGGTCTGCTTTCGGTCTAAATTTATCCTTGAGTTTGGATCTGAGGACAATAAACAAATGCAGAATAAATTCAAGTGCATTAATCTTTTCCCTCCTAGAATTGCTAATTTCAGTGATTGAGTTCTGCGTTTTAGGGGAAAAGCAACACTTGCATTTATTCAGCATTTGTTTATTGTCCTTGGAACTCAGCCCTTATTTTTCATATTATTTGAGTTAGGACATATTGCTCTATTTACTGTTTGTAAAACAACTGCAAAATGGTAGGGAAATATGAAGAATTATGTAAGTTACACACTTGTTAGTCGGCAAGGTTGGCGTAATGAGAGAGCATGCATTTGCATAAAGCAGCACACAATATATTTTATTTTGAGTTCACTTCCTCAGGCAGTAGTAGTTTATATTCGTGAATTCATTGCACTAGCTACTTAAGTGGATATGGGTTTCAGTGTTTTTGTTGAGGGGAGACCATTATCTCATTAGGGACACCAAAGCATAACCCAGCAATCAAGTATTTCTGCACATTAAAATGCTCTGTGTTAATCCAACTCTAACAGTGTTTATGCATTTCTGCACAGTAAAATGCACAGTGTTAATCCAACTCAAACTGAGTTTATGAGAGTCTTCGCTGAAACATGCATAATAGGTTGCAGTACGATTTGTCAGTTTGAATCGCTTAGAATTTCCTGCAAGGAAGTTTTAAAAATCCTTTATTCAGCTCTGAGCTTAGGTACCGTAGTGGAAAAAGCACTTGGAAAGGAAATGTGTGTGTCATTAGGAAGATTTATGCAGAACGTACGTATATTTCAGCAAAATTTCCGATGGTGGACAGGTATTTTGTTATATGAAGGACTGTGGCGCTTGTGAAATGAACAGATGCGAGTGATATCTTAAAAATTGCAGCCACACATGTTAAATATGAGGAGGGAAAAGTAATGGAGGACTTGCAGATTGTGTTTCACTTAGCCAACCAAAAAGCTTCTTGCTTCTCTTAATGAGAAGTGCGCTGTGGCATCCTTGTGGTCCTGTAACTCCTACCATGAGCAGTGCATGCTCCTCGAGTAAAAACCTGGGGCTGTAACTGACACTACAACAAAAAGAGAAGGGATTGATAATTTATGTGTTCCAAAAGGAAAGTTGAAAAACATTGAAAGTTCTTTGCATAAATGGGCTGGCACCTTGGGCAGACTGCTCTTTTTGAACACTACAGCTGGTCATAGCTGGCTGGTGGCTGGGCAAAGCTGGTCTCGAGCTGGACAAAGCTGGTCAAAGTTGGTAGAGTAAGCTGGTGGCCAACCGGTGAACTACTGTAGCTGACCATGTAGGCTGGTCAACCGGGGATCAGCTGGATTACCGACTAAAATTTCACAAAAACACAAATTAAAACATCTTGACCAGATTAGGCTGGTTTAAACTGGAATTTTCAGCAAGATAAGCTTTTTTTAGGGGTGAAAAATATTATTTAAAAATATATATATTCTTGACACAGGATTTGTAAGGCTGTGTATTAAACTACAATTCATACAGTAACTATGAATGCATTATTAATTATTCATAATAAATTCAGACATCCTGTACATACCGAAGCCCAACTTTGTTTCTGAGAATACTGTCAAACACCGCATGTTTTCTTCCATCAATAGTATAGCTTCATGTGCTTTTGGTAAGCCCTGTCTCATCTCACATGCCAGGAAGGCAGTGAATACTTTTACCAGTGGATTCTGAACACACTTTGGGATGTAAGGTTTAAAGGTGGAGGGTTCCTGTCTTAGGTGGCAAAATGTTGTTGTATACCTGGTGTGACGCTCATTCATGTATTATTCCTATGACAATCCAATGACTGCAGTGAGAGACCCAGAATTACAGTGAACACTCCTCACATGCAAGGCATATTTAATTACTTTGGCAAAGTCAAATACTGCAGTAGAAGCAGGTTTTTTTTTGAATGATTGCATCTATTAAAAGGAAGTAAACTGACATCTTACAGTTTTAAAGAGAAAGCTATTTCCTTAATGTTCTTACCTTGGTTATTGTTTACTGCCATAACATTCAAGTCATTTTGCGTGTCTGACTGAGGGTTGTTAAAATGTATGCTAATTAAGTCTAATCCTTTCTGTAACTGGTGAAAGCCATGCACGTTGCAGGATCTCGGGTCATGGAGGTACTGTGGAGACTTCCGTCTCTCTTTAATCATTGGCTACAGCCGCAAGGTTGTGATCCAGTTCAATAATAACAATGTTGCCTCTTAATTAGTCCCATAGCTGTTATTAAAATTAAGAAAATATTTTGCTTGTCCTGTATTTTATTGAGAATACTGTTTATCGTTATGATCTTTACAGCCAGTGAGATTTAGATTTTGAGTGAAAATAAGTCACACTTGTCTTTGTTTAGAAAAAACAACAAAAATATTTGTAATAGGTTTGTAAATGTATGCAAGGCTTAGTTCTTGATTTGGATTACCAAAATTGTCTCACTATTGGGTCATAAGACCCTGTAATTTCCTTGTATTTCCTTTGTTGAACTGATAATATTTATGTTGTTTTTCATTCATTTTAATATATAAATCCCATATTTGTGGTGAATCCCAGGCCTATCATCAGGCTTAACGTTAAAATTAAGGCTGGGGTTTGGAGAATGGCAGGCAATGTGGTTGATACAAGTTCTGGGTTATGTTCAGGTGCTAGGGAATAAAATAATGTAAACCATGTCATTTTGTTGTTGTTGTTGTTGTTTTTATTTGCAGCTATATCCTGTGGAATTCCTGACCCCCCTGGTAATGGTTCATTCCATGGTTTCCAATACACCGTGGGAAGTAAAGTGCATTACCAGTGTAACGAAGGGTACAGGATGGAGAGCAGCCGGTCTCTCAGTGCCGTCTGCCAGGGGGATGGGTCTTGGAGTAACACAGTGCACCCACCGCGCTGTCTGCGTAAGATGCTTAACTATAGCGCTACAACAATTATGCTATATTGAGTAGCTTATGGTGTCAAAATGCTTCTATTTGAGCCTTTATCGTGGTCACCAGAAGGGTATGAAAACCAACAGTGCTAATTGGAAAAGACTACAGTGTGGCTCTGTTCCGACGCATATCACCAGAGGAAACGGATTCCTCTGGAGTGCATTTGAGGAAATGGTTAATGATTAAAATCAGTTTCATTCATGAAATGCCCATACTGATTACAGCACTTTTTGCAGAATGACATGTTTTTAACACCTGGTATAATGAAAAGGTAAAGTCAACAATTCATCTCGAATCCAAACAGCTATAGCTGCTAAAGGGAAGCACGTTTTGTATTCATGGTGCAGAACCATGACTACTTCTTCCTATTTTGTGACAAGTCTGCATTACTGTACTACCTGTGTTATTTGATTATTTGTATGTATGGACATTTTTAACTGCAGAATTTTTATTTATTTATATTATTTATAACCATGTTGTCGTTAGTCACTCAGGGCTTTGATATTCTTATTCTAAAAACTTGCATTTGTACGGTTGTTTAATAAGGGACTCCAATCCGACGACACAATTAAACATCATCTTTTTTCCATTTAAAGAATGCACACATTATGCTTCTCTTTTTTTTCATTAATTGAATTGCATTTGTGAAGTGGCTGTACACAAGGATGACATTAATGCTTGTCTGTTTAATTCCTGCAGCGATACAATGCCCTAGCATCGACACGCTGCTCTCAGAAAACATGGTGTGGCGTGTCATTTCTGGTTCACTGAATGAATTTGGGACCCAGATTATGCTGACCTGTACCCCAGGCTTCTACCTCGGAGGTAGAAGAATCATCAAGTGCTTGGCTAATGGAACCTGGAGTGGTATTGAGGAGAAATCTACCTGCAAGAGTAAGGGTTGCATTCATTGCAGTGCTCATGACAATGAAGCACTTATTGGGGAGGGGAGAGGAACAGCAGCCGTATTTCGGGGCCACGTTCTAATTCGCTGAACCCGACAGCGAATATTTGTGTGGTTTACTTTTCGCTCTGTGTTCCGTGAAACCCCAAAGATATTATCAACTGTCCTTGGTTTATTTCAAAGTATTGTCTGTCTTCTGCTAATAAACAATGTAAATTTAAAGTATCGATTTACACAGATTTCAAAACTACTCTGTAAATTGAGAAGATCATTTCCCCCTCTGCACTGAATCATGCTGCATACTGCACTTCACCTGCATATAATATTTCTGAATAAATCATCAAGCTCTTCAGAAGCAAGAAGTGTCTCCCCCTCAGTAATAATAATAATAATAATAATAATAATAATAATAATGATAATAATAATAATAATAAGGTGGTGCAACATGATGAGATAAATGTTTGTCTGCAGAAATACACAGATTCATTTTTCAGTTCATGACTTGCAAAGTATGTGAGATTGCCAAGCAAAAAGGCGTCAGACTGTCACTTGATAAACCAAATCCTGCAGTGCCTTTTATTAAGTCTCTGTGTATTTTTGCCCTGATCTGTGTGTAATCCCTTGGATTAGGTGTGAATTCACAAGGAGGGCCGAGAACATGGTACTGCAGTCCTGTTTCATCTGTGCAAATATCAGTAACCAATATTGTAATGGTGAATTATCCAGAGAAAAACACCAAAGCTAATGGGAGGACAGAGAGTAAATGTAAATACTGGAATCGGGGAAGAATTAATATTTCATGTGTTTATATGTCATGGTAAAGATGCCAATGAGCTTCAGTTGCTCTAGCCTGCCTTTCCAGATATCCAGTAGGATTTTAAATGCAAATAAATGTATCGAGACGTATGTATGTAAACATGGTGAAGACATCTACAGAACAATTACTCCGCTAATCATAATTGTAATTGTATGGTATTAGTTAGAATGATTATAGACAATAGAGAACATATTAAATATTGAAATATGCTATGAACTACACACAGTTATTTTGCATATTGTAAACAGAGTAAATATATTTTATTTGAGTATTACTGTTTGTGGCTGAGGATCAAGGATTAGGAACATCTGCATTCTAGAAACTAGCTAGAGAATCAGGTGCATCAGAGAAAACACATTAAAAAATAATCATCGCACTTGAACAGTCCTGCAAATGGAAATTCACCAATATCTGAATATCTTGACTCTTTTACTTAACACTCTTAACTTCCTGTACTAGACGTTCACTAGAATAACATGCTAACATTTACCTCAGTGAACTTTTACCAGTTCTATTCAATTGTTTTCTATTAGAAAATTAAGAAAGTTACAATTACTTAATCTATCATCAGAGATTATGCTTGTTTTTTTTCTTTTTTTCAGAATGGTAACAGTATGCATTTAGTTTTAGTACTATAAATAGCCAGCTTCTAAGTTATTATGAGACAATAAGGAAAATATGAACAATTATAACACAGTAATAAGCTTAAAAAGGTGAAGTCACTCATACTTCAACGTTTTAGAAATATATAGAATTATCACTACATACAAAAATCAATGTGTTGAAAAATGGAAGAATGGATGACATTCCAGGGGTGTGTATGTGTGTGTGTGTGTGCGCATGCATGTGTGTGTCGTCTCCCTCCAGATAACCTCTATAGAATTGCTTCCATTTCTCTAATATACAGCATTTGAGTATAGTTTGCTTTCCCACATGGTTGTGCGTCATTCATTCATTAGAGAGTTTGTCGGCCGTAACTGAAAACCTTTTTCCTTGACAGAAGAATATGAAACTGTCATATTATTCAGGATGAGGAGCACGCTAAGATGAGAACATCACAAATTCAGATGCGTTGTTTTGAAATTTGTGTGCTTCTGTTTACGCTTCTTTACGATTTACATAAATTGAAGCAGTTTCCTCATATTTATGTAACCTTGCTCATTATCTTTA
Organism: Anguilla anguilla; assembly: GCF_013347855.1. NCBI lineage: Eukaryota > Metazoa > Chordata > Actinopteri > Anguilliformes > Anguillidae > Anguilla > Anguilla anguilla. The sequence continues at coordinate 16,160,780 of NC_049218.1, read as the reverse complement.
TTCTTTGTTCTCCTGAGCAGGAAAATGATACATTTTATTTATTTTCTTTTTAGTAATTTCTTGTGGGGACCTTCCCTCTCCACCGAATGGCAACAAGATTGGCACCTTGTCCACATTTGGCGCCACGGCGATATTCACGTGTAACACAGGCTACACGCTGTCAGGATCACACGTGAGAGAGTGTGGAGCAAACGGACTGTGGAATGGAGTGGAAACAAAATGTCTGGGTAATGGCATCAGTATCATCTTAGCATCCATTTAGCTTTTTGTTTACACTGCATTATAGGTTTTCACCCTTACCACTCTTAACCGGTTTCCTTTGATGCATATCATTTAGCCAGGAGCAGAGAGACAGGCAGAAACACAGATGGGTTTCACTTAAAGTATGTCCATGCATGGACTCCCCACCCCCCACTCACATTTGTGTTATAATACTCTATCAGCCAGCTCCATTATGTGTTGAAAATGCAAACACAAAAATAACTTTATTCAAATTGAGAAAATAAACAAACTGAAGCAGCTTAGTGTCCACTTATTTTAGACACAATAAAATAACAAAGTTTTGCATTAATGATGAGAACGTCTATTCCATAAACCGTCAGTCTTAACAATTGTTTAGTCAACTTTAACGATCCTTTACAATCACTTTTACTGACATTTAAAAGGGGTTCATTAAGCCACAAAAAATGTGTCTGTTTACTTATTTCCAAAATGATGTATGGTAAAATAGCATTTATTTTTTATGTAAAGTAAGTTATTGTTAATCAGGAGAGAGGGAACATTGAAAAGGGTTTACTCACAAGTTGCTTTCTGATTGCCAGACTAACAAACAGAAAGCAACTAGAACAAAGATGCCCAATTACTCTAGTTTGTTAGCTACCTAAATATAGATGACGATTCTTACATCAGCAACAGGGACACTGAAAATATCCAGGAAATCAGTAGGATTGGAACAATTCAGTCATATGTATACATAGCAAGGTATTCATATTTGGCAGTCAATCACTTGTAATCAGCCTATACTACCATTCTTACAAAGTAAATAACAAAGTTGAATAGCTTGCCGGCTAGTTTTCTTTGCTTTGATAATTAAATCATCTAAGTCCATATTCTTTTACCTCTAACTTTTTGAATAGACTGGCTTACATTCTTTGCATACAATCCACAGTAGTATGTTTATAATGCTGCCTAGTTTGTGCATCCTATTTTATGAGCGTAATGTTAATTGACCTTCTGTACTATTAATGAGTATATATATTTACTGAGTGCTCCTATGTTCAGTTTAAATGGCAGATTATTAGACTCCTGTAGGTCTCTGGATTAAGGGAGTGTACTGAAAACTGCAAGTGCTTTGAGAAAAGCTTTATAAGTAATGTTTATTTATAATTAATAATTTATGTGTCGATGTTTGCATTTGTCTGTTATATATATATGTATATACTTTTTTTTTTTTTTTTTTAAAGATTGCAACAAATAAATAATTGCAAATATCAGCATTAGTCTTCCTGTGAATGAATCGTGGAATTCTGTTGAATTATGTCAAGCTTGTATAGAAGAGCCAGAGGGTATATTAACATGGTGTAATTTGTGATGATTTATTTCTGTCTCGTAGCGGGCCACTGTGGTTCTCCTGACCCAATCACAAATGGTCACATCAGTGGAGATGGTTTCAGTTACCGGGACACGGTTGTCTACCAGTGCAACCTGGGGTTTCGACTAATTGGCACCTCCGTTCGGATTTGCCAGCAGGATCACAAATGGTCAGGACATGCACCCGTCTGTGTCCGTAAGTTACGCTCTTTTTTTAAAGATTGAGGATGGATTCATTCATATTCCAGTGCAGTTTGTACATCACAGTGACTGGCATTTTCTTAGTATTTAAGCCTTTAAAACCAGTCAGGGCCAATAGGTGCGATTCATGAAGGTAGCCAGAGGGGCAGATCTGTTGTAAAGCTTTCAAGCTGTACATTCCATGTTCACATCACAAATACTATTCAGTGCTGTAACGAAAATGATACAAATAATCACAATAACCCTATTTGCTGAAAATGGCAAAATTCTCATAATCTATGTATATCTACAATGTATTCCATGAATAAACCATGACTAGAGTTTAAAGTAGTTTTGGGAACGTTTACCAATAAGCACCACTTTCCCAGAACAAAATACATATTAGGGGTCACACATAGTTTGGCAATTTTCAAGACTTGCATTCCTATACCAATCTTTCTATATATTTCAGTGTTCTGTGCTAATGTAGATAAATGAAGGACAGTGCCAGTTCACCCTGCTCTTTCTGATGCACTGACAGAGCAAGGAAATGGCCCTACAAGAACTATGAGACATTCCATGCTGGGAGAAAAGATAAATAAATTATAAATACAGTCTTTTTTGGGTGGTTTCCTTCAGTAAAGTAACTCTGTTCTGTTCTCAGCAATTACATGTGGTCACCCTGGCAACCCTGCACATGGACGTACCAATGGGAGCGAGTTCAATCTGAACGACATTGTCAACTTCACCTGCAACACTGGCTACCTGTTGCATGGTGTCGCACGTGCTCAGTGCAGGGCGAACGGCCAATGGAGCAACTCTCTCCCAGTCTGCAGGGGTACGAACCTTTAAGCGCTGCTTTTCCTGTTTATACACAGCCCTTCTCTCTCACTTATCCCTCAAGACCTTACAGGACAAATACATCATCTGGAGAGAAAAAACACTTGTCTGATTGTCTGTCCCCATCCTTCAGTGGCCTACAACATGAGTCATACCACTGTGCGAGAAACTCCAGGTCTCGTATCCAGGTTTTAAATTTGAAATTCAGACGGTTGCACCAAAGCATGTCTGCCATTGCTTCAGAATTTTCGAACATGAAGCGAGTCTAACTGGTTGGATGTTTTCAACTGAATAATTCATTAATGTGAATGCGATTTAAAGGAATGAGATATGTGGTCGGAATGTCATATGTGTGTTTGATATACGTATGCTAGCTTGGTGGATATCCTACTGAGGTTTGCTGTGGTCCCTGCACTTCTCAGATGTTTGCTTGCATGATTCAGTCCCAGAATTCTCAGCATAGTGTCTATTATTATTAACAAATTCAGTACAGTGTAGTTTAGATGAGCATAGACTGTATATAGCTAATCTATAATGTCCTCTTTAAAATTTAATTTGCCACATTTTTACTCTGGGTAAGTAGTCCTATCGTTTATTAGTTTAGCTGTACAAGAACTGCATTGCAAAATCAGAATTCGCTAGAGTGAAGATTTGGTTACTGGGAGGAAGTCTCAGATACATGTACAGCATAGGCTGTTGGATCCTTCAATTGGTAGATATGTCAAGAATATCAGCCAGTCATTATTTGCACCTATGTTTCACAGTGTCCTTTTTGCGACTCAGTCCATAGCAACAGTAATCCGCCATGGTCTTGCCGATCCGTATAGTGCTATCACAAGTTTGCACCCTCCCTCGGAACGCTGACACACTCTGTGACATAAGACGTTCTGCACTGCTTGACATTCCTCGCGCAGTAATAGCTTACCTAAAATTTTTCTCTTCTTAAGCCTGCCACCTGAATAATGGTGTCTTAAAGCAAAAGCAGGGCATACCAATAACTAGTGCCAATTAGCAATTGTTTGCCCCCTGCCCCCCAGGTTTAATTGACTGCTGAACCTTGGCAGCTGTCACTGAAGGAAACCAATCTGTTTTTTTGGTTTTTTTTTCCTTGGATCTGATTTCAACTTTTGTCTCTTTCTGGTGAAGGGTAATGAATGTAAGCCAGTAGTGTCAGGCAGGAGCAGCCAGTTCCATCTCACTGTTTTTTTCTGTCTTGCACAGTGAGAAATAAAGAGCAGTGCACATACATGCTGCGTAAAATCATTACTACATCTTCGTTATTAATGATATTTGCTGCAATCGCTTGGTGACTGACCAAACAAGGTCTAATTGAGTCATTTCATTCAATGTCATGCCATTACATCACAGCAAGGATGAAAGACGGAATGACATCATGCAGAAAACAGCTGTTGGAACGGTCCACTGAGAGAATGCATTTTAAAGCAGACCTGAAACAATCATGATGGGCTGAAATCACACAAGGGCTTCTGCCGTGATTGTGCAGTTTGGCTGTCCTTTCTGGATTCCCCGGGTTTTCCTGTTATTTGTTCTGAAGGTCCCTGTTGCTTTCTTTGCCCTGCAGTGGTAAACTGCTCAGATCCAGGCTTTGTGGAGAATGCCATTCGTCATTCCCAGCAGAACTACCCGGAAAGCTTCAGCTACCAAGCCAGTGTGATGTATCACTGCAAGAGGGGCTTCTATCTGCTGGGTTCATCAGTGCTCACCTGCCAGTCAAACGGTTTCTGGGACCGATCACTTCCTAAGTGCCTTTGTGAGTAATGTGCTGTTATTGTCTCAATAGAAAAAAGCAGTATTTGCAGTTTAAATGCCATTTCAAGCAGCACTGTTGTTGGTGGAAGACAAAAGTGGCAGTGTTGCTAATGGGGAAATGATGACTCTCTACAAAAGGTGGTCCTGATTAGATAGACAGTAGTATTGGATAGCTCATGTCTAATGGAGGTCAGTAGGAAATGCACATGAACAGAGACTAATTTACTTCATGAAGTTAGTACGAACCTAGTATGAAGCTAGCACTAAGCTACCATGAAATTAGGAAGTACAATACCAAGTTTCTACAGTTGGCATGTGCCAGATAGAGTGCTATTCTATTTTTAAGTTGATTTCTTTCATCAAGTTGCCATGATGTCAAGGTTGCATTTTCATTCAGCTATTTTCTTGACAATCTTGGAATTACGACAAAAATATTTTCTATCACTCACTCATATTCATTACGCGAGGAAAATAGCCGAGTAGATTGGAAAATCCAAATTACTTTAACTTCCCATTCATGCTACTGCCTTTGCATAACCTTGGAGATTCACTAATGCAGACGGAAGTACCAGAGCTCCATGTTTCTATTTGTGTCCACTTTGCTATTCTTCTTTCTCCCCCTCCAGCCATTTCCTGTGGTGATCCTGGCACGCCGCCCAATGCCGCCATGTCAGGGAGGAAGTTCACCAATGCCGCTGTGGTACATTACTCCTGTAGCCAGGGAAGAGTGCTGGTCGGCAACGCCACTCGGGTCTGCCTACAGGAGGGGCACTGGAGTGGATCTCCACCCTACTGCTCAGGTACCAAGAGCTTTGGTTCTTACCAAGGCTTTAGCTCGCCTTCTGAATGCACCGTATTGAATGTCCCTTGTGGGTTATTGCATTTTGTGATGGACCAAGCTGATGATATTGGAGTTGTATGGATTGTATAAGAGTGATTTACATTAATGTGGAATAATCATTGGGTTTTTGGTTGCTGTTGTCATGCATCTCTTTGAGGAGCTGTGTTCTCTCTTTGGACCAGGCGGGAGCCCTGGTTTCTGTGGGGACCCCGGTGTCCCTCCTCATGGCTCCAGGCTGGGAGAGGAGTTCAAGCTGAAGAGTCTCCTGAGGTTTACCTGTGAGACAGGCTACACTCTGATTGGCTCAGCGGAGCGCACCTGCCTCTTCAACGGGTCCTGGAGTGGGACACAGCCCATGTGTGAAGGTAAGAGTCCCCACAGGGCACAGAGAAGCCCTACACAGGGTACAGACAGGCCCCGCACAGGGTAGAGACAGACCCCACATAGGGCACAGAGAGGCCCTACACAGGGTAGAGACAGACCCCACACAGGGCACAGAGAGGCCCTACACAGGGCACAGTGCAGCCCTGCACAGGGTAGAGACAGACCCCACACAGGGCACAGAGAGGCCCTACACAGGGCACAGAGATCCCAGAGATACAGTATACAGTCTGTATATGTCTTGTCAATATGTTCCGCACATGAATCACATTGCTATTTTTGATTCTCTACATTTTGATCATTCATTCATTTTTACACATTTCTGCAAGCAGAAATATGCCATTTTTCTCTACCACCCTGGAGTCAGTTAGTGGGTTCCCCCACACTCTCTGAAACCATTGGGTCAAGATGTATGGCAAAGTACAGTTCCCCGGTGTTTGTCTCACTACCTAAATGAACCCAGAGCTTTTTACTGCGTGGTGCCACAATCTCATATCCATTACACTCTGTTAACAGCACTTAGACAGTTACAGAAATGTGAAATGGGAATGTGTTTAAGTCCAAAGGTACTTGAAATGAGTCTTATTCCCTAAATGAAGCTTTTATTTTTTAAAACATCACTACACTTAAGTAGGTTGTTACATTTTTTGTTAGCAGTGGTAGATTCATTCAAGTTTTAGAATGTACCTTTTTAAAATTCCATTGCGCTTGGTGAATTCCCATTTGTTTCCATAAAGCATTTCACAAATTTAATCATTTCAAAATTGCAGATACAGGAAGCCAAAAGCACAAATACTTTTTTCTTTCCATTCTTCAAGAGCAATTTGTCTAAATATTAGCAAGTGCTATCCTAGCAAGCAGATTATTACATGTATCATGCTCTCGGTATTTGTAGTATCATCTGCATTTGGTGGGGAAATCTTTTCTTTAAATGTGTTGCCGCATCCCTCATTATCTCTTATTATAGGTAAGCAAGTTTACCTATTCTAGAATACAGATGCATGGTTCATTAGTCATTATATATAACAAGCAAACATAATTATACCTCTGTGCTTTAGGAAATCGAGCAAGTTAATTTTAACCCATTCCCCTGCCTGATTAGAGATCTTTCGACCATAAAATTCCCCAATAAAATAACACAATCCTGCTATTATCTTTCACAAGGGCCAAAAAATACAATACACTGAAACTGAAAAAACAAATAATTTATCTGCAAGGCTGAATCTAATGACCAGATATGCCACACTAGAGTACCTAACATGGCTACAGCGAATCCTTCGGTGAAACCAGTTCCCCTGTTAGTTCTACTCTGGCATTCAACAGAAAAAGTTGAAGCCTTATTCTTAGCATTCCATTCTTAGTCATAACCTTCAACAACCAATAAGTAGAGGACATCAATTTTAGCTTTTATTATATATACATATGCTGTGCCAAAGCCACGCACAGATAAGTGTTGCTTGTTTGCCATAAAGCATCTTTGCCTGAATCAAATATTGATTATGAATATAATTTGTGGGTGTTTCGAGCAAAAAAATGTTGATGTTATTACTTGTTATGTATGCCAATTACCGAAATACTCTACTTTCCTGTGAAATTCTGTAGGGGAAGCATTACCAGGGTCACATGAAGTGCATTTGCATGCTCTGGTGGATTCAAACCTTCTCTCTTGGGAAATTAAGAACAGTCTTCAAATTTGAAAATATGTCCTTTCCATGGGCATACATTTGGAATGTGCATTTTCATTGTTATCAGAAGGGCCTGTTGCAAAAGCAAAAAGTACATCAACAGATTTTTAGTGCTACAGTCTTCTCCCAATGTTATTTATTTCAGCATGTTTATATTTCCCTCAAGCTGACCTTTGAGAGCAAGTGATGGACTATGCAAATGAGAGTGAAAACCCAGGAGGGTGCCGCTATATAAATCACCATATATGGTTGTAAAGCATATGACAATCTTGTCAGCAGTTAACTTGAGCTTGATCACCCTTCATGCCGAGTATAACTGTTCTTAATCATGAGAAAAATGCCAGGACAATCCATTTCTAATCTAGACTGTGAGAAATATATGAAAAGACATGATATTGTATCTAACTGTAAATCTAAACCAAGATTTAATCACCCTTTGGACAAAAATTCCTATTTCCTAGAGGTCTCACAGATTTTGGCTTCGGTCAAACATGAGTTTTGTACATCATGGAGATTTAAAGAAATATAACTATGATAAACCGGAAATGGCTGTCTTTCAAAGTACAACCTTTTCATGCAAATGTGGTACAAAAAGTCTACTTAAAGTGACAGTTAACTATCTGGAGTTTTTTAAATATTATTTCAATTTCAGTGTATGTTTTCCAGTGGACTATGTGGGGTTTTTTTGTATCCAATGGAGATACTTCCTTGAGATATTTACGGAGGTTACTGACTACCTGTCAGTTTTACAATGGTTGCTACTGGGACATTCAGTGTTTGGAGTTTAAAGTAAGGAAATACGCCCGAAATAACTCCAAAGCAGCTTTGTGCAGCAACGTTTTGCCTCCAGAGGTTGTACGTGTGTATATTACTGGATTATTCTTCAAAAATAACATTCAAACTTATTTTCAGTGAGAATTATTTCTTATGGTATAGGTGACCTGCGAAGAAAATAACTACCAGCATGATATAACTGATATTTATGTTTTAATTGTGAATCAAATGAATTTCATATGTACAACCTCTGGAACCACAACATTGCTAATATACTAACTGCTTTTTTGAGTTACTTGAAACATATTGTCTTGCTTTAGGCCACAAGTACCCCTAATGATGCCAGCTGGCAGGTCTTAAGAAACTTGTGTAAATATCTAAAATAAACTTCATTGCATATAAAACTGTCTGCGTCAATTGAAAACATAATGAAATAATATTGAAACTCCCAGAAAGTGAACTGTCACTTGCTGTACTGTAAGTATTTGCGAATGTTAACTTATGCCAGTGGTCTGCCATTAAGGAGCATTAAATGTACATGAACTCACTTTAATATACTCAAAGTTTTATTTTATGCTCCACCATGTTCAGCAATTTCAGAAGACATTGAAAATACTTTTATAATATGGGGGTTATTTTACTATGCTAAAAAGAAAAAAAGTCAAAGGACCCATATTGCTTACGGGAAATCCATAAAAATGTATTATTTAGAGGGCATTCATAATTGAGTAAGGGGTTTAGCAGTTGCTGTAAGAGACTTAAGATGGATCACTATTGGGGAAATTCAAAGGATACGTCAGGGCAGCGTTTCAGTGCTACAAATAAAGCCGCGCAGGTAGTAAATGGACGTTGCACTGCATGGGGGACTATGAGAATGCTGACGCTTTGAAATAATGAGTTTCTATGTGGAAATATGCCTGATGGCCACAGATGCTTCCCCTGAACACATAATTAACTCTTTACTGAACCCGTTTTTCTCTGTTGACTAAAAAATTTGTCATTGAAAATTATAATGATTGTGTCTTTATAGAACAGCTACACAAGAGACTGAAGATAATTGTAAATAATGATAATAATAAACAGATTCCAAAGTTCAGTGTTCATTAGTATATTCAAGCAATTAATCTTTTCATTTCTGCACTAATGTTGAACTGAAGATTGGGGGGTATACTTATGGATGATGGTGTGTTGTATTTTTTCTAAGATATTATTAACACCCTGTGATTCACGAAAAGAAAGGATTTGCTCAGTCAAGTAATACATTAGGCTTATGTTCAGTATGTGCAAAATCCAGGCTGAAAATTTGGTGTGATGGAGCCTTTGAGGGATTGTATCTATTTTTTTTCTCTCTCTCTCTTTCTCTTTTTCAAAAATCGAGTACTGGTTGTTGGTGTTTTCTGTTGAGTACAGCTGATGAAATGTACTCAGGCACAATGACTGCAGTGGCTGCAGTGCAGTATTTGGTGAAAAGCAGTACAGTGGCTGCAGTGATGAGCCTGGCCTAGAAATATTACTGGAAATTCCAAACAGGGAGGGGAAGAGAAGAAGACTATGATGACAAATTAAAAACATGAAAGAAAAAATTATTTTCAAAAAGAATAAATGTTGCATTGCCCTAGGAAACTAGTCATATGAAGGCCAAGAAGATTCACTGTACTGATGTTCTCTTAATTGTTTGATACATAAATGTGTTACTACATAATGTCTAAACTCATATAAAGGAAGTTTATAAAGTAGATATCCAAGTAGGAGACTGACAACTTCATTTTTTGTGTGTTCATAACTATTCTGTGTAGTCATAGCACATAGCCCTCATAAAAATATAATGAATAAAATATAAGATTTCAATTATTCACATATATGCCCTTCTGTCACAAGCCGTGATTTTAAAAAGGCATAATTATTGCTTTTATTCCATTAGTTTAGTTTATATATGCCAAAATGAAGTGAGTCTTTTAAATCCTGACACCCATTTTTTGGTATTGTTGAATATTAAGTCACTAATGAGCCATCTTTATGGAATATTGAAATATGTAAATGTGGATAAGGGAATTTTTAAATTATATTTTCTTTTTTTTGTTTTACTTTTGAGCAACATATGTATATATATAAAATTCTAATATCTAATATGTCATATTCTTGAGCAATAATCAGTATGATTAATTTCATGATGACTAAAGCGAACGGTAACCTAATGGCAATTCAGTGAGACACTTGTTAGTTTTCATTTTTGTAATTGGTTTATATTTATAATGGGATCTCATTTGATTTATTGTTTTTTTTTTTTTGTTTTTTTTTTTTCTAAAGTAAGACAACATACTTAAATACTGACAGACATAAGTTGCAATGGAAATCTTTAACTAATTGCTGGAGATCAATAGGTGTTTGAATATAAAAGTTTGAAAAAAAAATCTGCTTTTGCTCTTTTATGCTAGCGGTGTTAAGCATCGACTATGTCAGGGCACAGTTTACACTGCAGGTTCAGCAAACTGTTCTTCATTAGTTGATTTTTTTGTAAAGTCATATCCCGCAGGTGCATTAACTGAACTCATTGAACCAGATATGTGTAAAAAAGGAAAGAGGGAAACAGAAACAGGTTCATGGTGTCAGAGGAAAATAAAACTAGGGACTAGGCTTGCATTTGACCAGTGGTTTACAGACTACAGTGGTTTTTCATTTGCCTAGCGGTGTCCTGTGGTAACCCTGGCACACCCGCCTACGGGAAGATCGTCTTCAGCGACGGCATTCTCTTCTCCAACTCGGTGACGTATGCCTGTTGGGATGGATACAAGACATCAGGACTCACAACCCGACACTGCACCACCAACGGCACCTGGACTGGATCCGCCCCAGACTGCACGGGTCAGGGCTCTGTCTCGTCTCTCACTCAAAAACACTTTACACACAAATTCTTTTTTTCCAATGATATGTAACCATCTATTTGCAGTTTGTAAGTTTGGACTTGATTTTCCAAGCTATGCTTCTGCTGACTGCATTGTGCTGGATATTTGAACCATACTGGCTTGAACTGCCACTTACAACTGGGAAGAGTTTTATTGATTTCAGGAATCAGGCGGATTGATCTTGTGGTTATGTACAGGAGAATCTCCAGACCCTGTGTTCTCCAAGGGTTTGAGCTGAAATGGAAGCCTCTTGTGAAATATACCACT